>NC_133619.1:523895001-524195001 GCF_048593235.1 Sminthopsis crassicaudata
AAATTTCAGTGCATTGGTCCTAGTCTGTCTTTAGCTTCGTTTGCTTCAGATGGAAGAATTGATGAGATTGGCTATTCTTGATTACTCCATTTCACCTTGATTTCTTATTTCTTTGGCATTTGAAATGACCAATTTTCAGAATTGGAAGAGATACTTGAAAACATGTAGTCAAAACCCATATTAAAATAATTATAATCAATAAACATTTATTAAACCCCCACTTTGTGCAAGATACTATGCTAAACACTGGGAATACAAAAGAGAGGCAAAAGTCAGTCGCTGATATCAAGGAGTATACAATCTAGTAAGGGAAAACAAAACACACATACTACTCACACATACACACACACACACACACACACACACACACACACACACACACATACAAGCTGAAAAGGGAGCAGAGAAGAGGAAGGTATTTGAAGCTAGGGCATGGTGCAGAAGTCAGTCATAGAAGTGTCAAAGTAGTGTAGCTAGGTGAGAAATGAGGAGATATCTGAGTTGAGCTCTCTCCTTAAAATGAAGATTTGGAGTTCATGGCCCCATCCTTCAGAGAGGCAGAGTGTAACTGAGAGCTAGACCATCAACCCCAGAACTGATGGGATTGTAGTCAGGGGAGTGCTAGTTCTGATAAGATTGTCTCAGTTCTTTGTTGTAGTGGTGGTGGTGGTTGCAGTAATTGTTGCTATTGGGGTGATTGTTGTTGCTATTGCTGTTATTGTTGCCATTATTGCTGAAGCTCTTGTTATTTCAGTCCTGTCCAAGTCTCCTTGACCCCATTTGGGTCAAGTTTGTTTTGAGTTTTTTTTGAGGAAAGGGTTGTTTGTTTTGGCAAAGATATTAGAATGGTTTGCTTTTTTTTTCCTTTTCCAGGAAACTGAGGCAAACAGGATTAAGTGAGTTGATCAGAGTCACACAGTTAGTAAGTGTCTAAGGCCAGATTTGAACTTAGAAAGATGAGTCTTCTTGACTCCAGTCCTGGCGCTCTAAATATACTTTACTATTTAAATTCCTTGATTACCTCAGTAATGAATTTCAAAAATAGTGAGTTAACAAAAATACCTTTTATAATGTTGGCAACAAATAGTTATCATCTCCTCAGACACTCCTAGAGGTGGACAGTAGGTGGGGATTCACTCCCTTTCAAAGTATCCCATTAAACTTTTGGATATATCTAAGAAAAATATACATCCTTACATATATCTAATTTTCTTACATAGAGCTGAACTTCTACTACTTAGTGACTTCTATCTGCCATTCTGAATTCAGTCCTCTGATCAAACAGAATATATCTAATCTGTCTTCCATATCTTACATCCTTAAATTTCTCTTCTCCAGACATAACAAAAATCTCCAGTTCCTTTGATCCTTCCATGGCATATTATTTCCATTCCTTCAAAATCCTTACCACCCTTTTCTGAATAAACTCTAGCTTGCATTTTTCTTCCTTAAATGAATTGCTAAGTACCAAACATCGACTCCAGATGTGTGTCTGACCAGAGTGGAATCAACTATTACCTCTAAACTTATTTCTTCTCTTAATGAAGTTAAGGATAATGTTACCTTTTTTAACCATCATATCACATTAACCCCACACTAAGTTTGCAATCCAATTCCCATTACATTTATTTTCTGTTTTGTTCATTTGAAATATGTATTGCTATTAGTTCTTCTGGGTCAATATTATTTCCACAGGTTATAAGTAATATAGATTCACCTTATGTTTTGATTGAGTAAGATGAGATGAAAGCAAAAACAATGTCTGGCCAAGACTTTGTTCCCAATTTCCTCTACGCAACTACTGAGCCTCTTACCTGCACCTCCCCCCAAAAAATCCTATGATCAAAATTCAGTTAAAATATATATTGTTTTCCTTGAAAAGAAGGATCATAAAAGGAAGGCAGTTACCATATATATGAAGAAGGTTGCCAAAAATAAGAAAGAGAGATGTGCCACAGCTGAACAGAAGAAGGCATTAAGGCAGCCTTGTGATACTAATTGTTAAATTAAATCGCAAAGGAGTTGTAATCAAAATAATTTGGTAATGGTTTAAAAA
Organism: Sminthopsis crassicaudata; assembly: GCF_048593235.1. Lineage (NCBI taxonomy): Eukaryota > Metazoa > Chordata > Mammalia > Dasyuromorphia > Dasyuridae > Sminthopsis > Sminthopsis crassicaudata. The sequence goes on from NC_133619.1 coordinate 523,897,058, forward strand.
AATAGAGAATTGATAAGTGGAACACATTAAATATGCAACCAAAGCAAACAAATCCATTAGCCTATTGTTTAATACATCTTCAAACATCATCTATTAGGGTAAAGAATCAAAATTTGACAAAAACTACTGGGAAAACTGACTGGAAGAAATTAAGCTAATATCAATATTGTGCAATATGGTAAGGTAAATTCAAATACTTATACAAAAAAGGTCATACCATAAAGAGAATATAGAAAAATAAGAAATTACCCATCAGATTTATGTAGAGAGAGAATTGGTGACTGAACAATGTAAAGAGAAGATAACAAAAATATAATGGATAATTTGCATTACATAAAATTTAAGATATTGTGCACACTCTCAATTGCAGTTGAAAAGGAGATGAAAAGAAAAACAGTTAACCAAGAAGAAAAAAAGTCTTTAATAAAAATCTCTGTGATAAAGATCTCATATCCAAAATATAAAAAGAACTGATTCAAATTTAAGAGCTATCCTCCAGTTGATAAGTGGAAGGGAAAAAATTCAAATTATCTATAGTCATATGAAAAAAATTGCTGCAATTCAATATTAATTAGAGAAATAAATATCAAAGCAACTTTGAGGTTCTACTTCACACACATCAAATTAGCACAATTCAAAAGGAAAAAGACAAATATCTGAAAGGTCTTGGTAAACAGATATATTAAAGACTGTTGTTAGCTATCCACTGGTTCAGCAATTTTGTTTCTTTTTTCATATTATCACAATAAAATCAAATTATACCCACACTAAGTATACCCATAACAGAGATATAGTTCTCAAGAGTTCTTTCTATTTTGTCTTTTTATGCTTCTCTTGAGTTCTGTATTTGGAAATCAAATTTTTTGTTCAGCTCTGGTCATTTCATCAGAAATAAATGAAATTCACCTGTTCATTTCTTCCCTGAATGTTCATCTTCTTCCCTGAAAGATAATGTTCTACTTTTGATCCAGCAGTGTTTCTACTGGACTTATATCCTAAAGTGATCTTAAAGGAGGGAAAGGGACCCACATGTGCAAAAATGTTTGTAGCAGCCCTTTTTGTAGTGGCAAGAAACTGGAAACTGAGTGAATGCCCATCAGTTGGAGAATGGCTGAATAATTTATGGCTTATGAATGTTATGGAATATTATTGTTCTGTAAGAAATGATCAGGAGGATGATGTTAGAGAGGCCTGGGGAAGACTTACATGAACTGATGCTAAGTGAAATAACCAGAACCAGGAGATCATTGTACAAAGCAACACGATTATAAGATGATCAATTCTGAGGACATGGCTCTTTCCAAAAGTGAGATGATTCAGATCAGTTCCAATAATCTTGTGATAAAGAGAACCATCTACACCCAGAGAGAGGACTGGGGGAACTGAGTGTGGACCACAACATAGCATTTTCACTTTTTCTGTTGTTGTTTGCATGCATTTTGTTTTCTTTCTCAATTTTTTTCCTTCTTGATAAGATTTTTCTTGTGCAGCAAGACAACTGTATAAATATGTATACATATATTGGATTTAACATATATTTTAACATATTTAACAAGGAAGGAAAAATTTGGAACACAAAGTTTTGCAAAGGTTGATGTTGAAAAATTACCTATGCATATGCTTTGTAAATTAAAGGTTTTAATTAAAAATAAGAAAGAAAGAAAGATAATGCTCAATTTATATGGATTGTTGATTCTTGGCTGCAATCCAAATTCCTTTGCCTTTTGGAATATCAGATTCCAGCCCCTTCTATCCTTTAAGGTGGAAGCTGCTAGGTCCTGGGTGATCCTGACTGTGGCTCCTTGATATTTGAATTGTTTCTTTCTGACTGCTTACAATATTTTTCCTTGATCTGATTATTCTGAAATTTAACTACAAGATTTCTTGGAGTTTTCATTTTGAAGTCTCTTTTAGTAGGTAGGTGATTGGTGAATTCTTTCAATGGCTATTTTGCATTCTGGTTCTAGGACATCAGGGTAGTTTTCCTTGATGATTTCCTGAAAGATGTCTAGACTCTTTTTTTTCATCATGTTTTCAGAAAGTTCAGTAATCCTTAGATTTTTTTTCTCTAGGTCAATTGTTTTTCCAATAAAGTCGTTTACATTTTATTTTTTTCCATTTTTTTTAATTTTATTTGACTGATCTTTGATGTCTCATTAAGTCATTCATTTGAATTTGTCAATTCTAATTTTAGCAAATTATTTTCTTCTACAGCTCCTTTTATATTTGGCTAATTGAATTTTTAAATTAAAAAAAAAAAGAATTTTTAAATGAGTTGTTTTGTTCAATGGACTTTTTTCCCATTTCAAAAATTCCATTTTTCAAAAAGTTGTTTTCTTTTTCCATTTTGTCAAATCTGTTTTATAAGGGGTTATATGCTTTTTCCATTTCACTAAATCTATTTTGTAAAGAGTTTTCTTCAGATAATTTCTGTGTTTCCTTTTCCAAACCCTCTCTTAAGATCCTTTCTGAAATCTTCCAAGAGAGTCATGGGAGATGGCGACCAATTCATAGCAGTTTTTTTGGGCTTCATCTGAAAATGATATTCTTTTAGCATCCTCAGGGTTTGAAATCTGTTCTTCTCTTTCTCAAAAAAAACTATCTATTGAGAGAGTTCTTTTTTGGTTTTTTGCTCATTTTTTTAAAAGATTGAGATCTGCTTTTAGAGAGAAAAGGGAGATTGTCCAAGCTTCCTCTACAGGTGACAGTGACTTCACTGTGTCAGTGCTGAATAACTTCTGGTGATGAATGGGAGTGGCCAGGTCCCATATATTTTGGGGTTTAGGGGCTCACTTTTTGCCTTTTGTATTTGTGTTGGATGTTTTATAGCTAACATGCTGATGTACTGGCTTGCAACCAGGACATAGTAGCCAACATTACTCTTGATTTATTCTCTGTAGATTCCCCAGAACATGGAGCCCACATTGTCCTGGGTCTCTGTACTGTCTGTGCTCGGCCACCTCCCTCCATGCCCAAGTTCTTCCAAATTATCTTCTGCTGGAAATTTGTTATACTCCAAATATTTGTGGATTCTGTCACTCCAAAATCAGTTCAGAGGCTTGATTTGCTGTTAATTTGAGGGACATCTGAGACAGCTCAAATAAAGACTTCTCCTCTCTTCCATCTTGGCTCCACTCCTGGTTCAGCAGTTTTGGAAAACCATTAGGAGCTATATCCCCAGAGTTGCTAAATTGTACATACCCCTTAACACAGCAATAGCCCATTCCTAAAGAGAATTAAAGAAAGAAGAAAATTTTGTACAATATGTACAAAAATATTTATACCAAGTCTTTTTGTAGAGGAATGGAACTTGAAACTTAAGGGGGTATATCTTTGGAAATAACTGGACAAATTATGGCATATGAATACTACTCTGTTGTACTCCTACAGAAAAGGAGAGAAAGGGGGAGGGAGTAAGGAAGAAAGATAACTTGTTTTCCATTTCAATATTTTCAATTCAAATAATTCTTTGATTGTTTCAGAGAAACCTGGCAGATTTATATGGAGTGATCCAGAAAAAAGCGATCAGAAACAGGAGAGTAGATTATGCCATAGCATCAACACTGCAAAAATGAACAATTTTGAAAGACTTATGTACTCTGATCAATGATCCTTACTCCCTCCCTCTTTCCCTCCTTTTGTCTTCTGTAGGAGTACAACAGAATAGTGCTCATATGCAATAATTAATCACCATTTTAGAAAACTAATGATGAAGAATTCTACTGGCTTCCAAACAGAGAGGTGATAGGCTAATTTGCCCAATGCTACACATTTTGGACATGACCAATATGGACATTTTTTGTGTGTAACTATGCTTATTTTTTTATAAGGTTTTCTTCTCTCCTTTCATTCCTTGCTCTACTGTTCCCTCTGAGGATAGGGTGAAGAAGGAGGAAAAAGGCAGTGCTTAATATCTGTTGTTTTTCAATCATTTCTATTCTGTCCAATTCTTTCAGATCTCTTTTAGGGTTTTGGGGGCAAATATAGTAGAATAGTTTGCCATTTCCTTCTCCAGCTCATTTTACAGTCTAGGAAACTGAGGCAAACAGCTAAGTGACTTGCCCAAGTTTATGCATCTAGTTGAACTCACAAAGATGAGTCTTCCTAACTTCAGGGCTACTATTCTAGTCTCTGTGCTACCTAGCTGCTCTTAATAATTATAATATATTTAAATACAATTATTTGAATTTAATAATAAAATATAATAATGTTTATAATACAATGATAAACATTAAATATTTATGTAAGTAATATGTAAATATATCTCTATACATTTGCATTTAAATGTAACTGAGGAGGGCAAAGAATAAGAATCATACTATAAGTATTGTGTCCTATCTGATTTATGTTGAGGAATAGAATCAACTAGAATGTTGGTTTGGAGATGAGGGAGGAGTGCTTTTCTCTAAGTCATTGACTTTCTGCAGAAAACTAGGTATGTGCTAGAGAAGGCAGGATCATGTCCCATCTGACATTTACAGTAATAGAACCTAAACTCTTCAGATGACAGTTACTTTCCTCTTGTCTTCAGGATATCTAAAAGAATGGGTATATTACAGTGAAAATACTCTGAGACTTAGTGTTTTCTAGAAACTGTTGTTTAAAGTATAGATAAATGCCCCTTGCAGTTATCAACTACCATGAGGAAAATTACAAGTATGACCATACTTAATCAGACTTTCTGTTTCAGAGATACACCCAATGCTGCCTGCTTCCCTTCAAACCTCTCTCCACTGAGCCTTCAATCATGGTATACCCTCCCACACACATCTTCATGCACATACTATTGACTGCATTAAGCATCTTCACAAATCTACAGGGTGGGGAACCACCTAAGTCATGTGATTTTAGGAACACAGGAAACTTCTTTCCTCAAAACATGTCTTGCTCACACCCCCACCCCAACTGTTCCCTAATGTCTCTAAGTGAGGATAAAACCTTATGTTCCCTATTTAGAGAGAAACCCTAAAATGCAAATGACTCCGGGGATCAAAAAGAAAGTTTGGGGGAGAAAAAACACAGGAGGAAAGGGGAGGGAGGGAGAGAACACAGTGACTGAAATTTACCTCATTTTAATGACAGATGTCAGGTTTTTTACTAAACACAAATTTTTACTTGTAGAAAGGGCACTGGATTTCTCTAAAGAGTGAAAGAAAGGGGTATAGAAAATAAGGAATAAGCAAAGAAAGCAGTACATAATGTGCCAGGAACAGGTCCCAGAGAAGGAGATTAGTTGCCAGGAGAAAAATGGTATTTTCTTTATAATTTTTCCTTAGGGTAAGTTCAACAAATGCAATAATTTAATTCTCTAAGTATTTATTGGGTACCTGTAATAGGCCAGGTGCACTATTTGGGGGGATCAGGGATAAAAAAACAAATAAAACAAACAAAAAGAAAGATTCCTGCCTTCAAGGATCTTACATTGTATTAGGTGGAAGGAAAGATTACAAAGCATATCCTTAGACAAAGACAAAATAATTTCAAGAGAGAAAGTGTCCATAACTGGGAGAAAATGGGAAAGGAGGAGAGAGAGAGAAAACATCTCTCTCTGTAGGAGTCTGTGTCCTGAAGCAAAGAGTTGCTTAGTTTCATCTGGAGTCAAGATCCTTTGCTACAGTGCTCTTTGGATCATCTCTCATTGTCCTGATCTATATCTTGTCACTGAACCCAGATGACTCCAAAGAGAAAGTGGTGACTTTGCACAGCCCTCCCTCATTTAAATCCAGTTCACTTGCAAGTCATGGCATCACCTCCCTGATGTCATGGTTCTCTTTCAGAACAAAGAAAAATAACAACCTCTATGAATAGTATAGTAGAGCTGCCTCTCCAGGGACTGAACTTGCCAGTTGAAAAACAAAGCTTATCTTTTTCTTTCTCTTCTTTCTTTCCTTCTTTCTTTCTCTATACTTTATCTTCTTTTTCTCTTCTTCCTCCTCCCTTTCTCTTTTCTTCCCTCTACTCTTACTTGTTGGTGCTCTACCCAAATAAATGTATATTTTGATCACTGAAACCTCACAAGATATCTTGGAATTTACTGGCTAATTTTTTTTTTCTTAAGGGCCTTGCATGTCATGGCATCACCTCCTTGATATCGTGGTCATCTTTGAGAACAAAGAACAAACAACAACAGCCCCTCACTATGGGGCAGTCAATGATGATGATGATGATGATGATGATGATGATGATTCTGTTGTTTAGACATTTTCAGTTGTGTCTGACTCTTCATGAAAACCCCATTCAGAGCTTCACAAAGATACAAGAATGTTTTGCCATTTCCTTTTCCAAAGCTCATATAATTGAGGAAACTGAGGCAAACACAGTTAAGTGACTTGCCCAAGGTCACCAAGCTAATAAGCTTCTGAAGCTGAATTTGAACTTCTGGATATAAGCATTCCTGACTCTCTGTGCCACTGTGCCACCTAGCTGCCTCAGTGATAACAATAATTAGCATTTATATGCATTTTAAAGTTTGCAAAGCATTTCATTAAAATTATCTCATTTGGTCTTCACATCAACCTGGTGAAATAGTTGTTATTATTATTCCCCTTTTACATATAACCCTGGAGTTCCAACTCGTTTACATGAGAGTCTCTTCATTACTGGGGAAAGAGCACTCAATACTTCATGCTTATATGAAAGGGTTAGTTCATGAGAGGTTTGGAGAAGAGAGAGCTTAGTTCTTCTGCCTTCCATCTTCAAGAGTGGACAAGGGGACAGCTAGATGGTGCAGTGTATAGAGCATTGGCTCTGAAGTCAGGAGAACTTGAGTTCAAATCCATCGTCAGACAGTTGATACTTACTAGCTTTCTAATGACTAGACTGTCTAGTATGACTATGGACAAATCACTTAACCCAACTTGCTGGGAGGGAAAGGCAGGGGGAGAAAGAGGAGAGAGAGATGGATGGAAAGGAAAAGACTGACAAGAAGCTGACTTGTAGAGAAGTCAGAATCTTGAATTCCTTTTTTCCTTCCCAGTTTGTCATCTTAGAACTTTGGAGAATTTTCTCTTGGGTGGAATGGAGAAATACTAGAAATGTTTGATCCTCTGCATGTTGGCTTCTCCTAGAGTTACTTTGTCTGGATGGATTCCTCCCTAAAGAGAGGCAGGAAATGTATATGTCCTCTCTAGAAACTGGAAGACTAAAAAACTAATATATTTCATTTGTTAAGCCCTTACCAACTTCTCCCCTTACACAGGGACAGTGTGTCAAGCAGGCCTTCTCCACCAATGAGGAACTCCAGGTTCTATATAGATGAGAAAAACTGAAAGTGATAGAAGCTATGTAATCTTCCTATTATTATAAATATCTGAAGTAGGATTTGAACTCAAATCTCCCAGACTATCTACTGCATCAAATAGCTTTCAACTTTTACCACCTTCAATGCTGGTCCTGACTGACCACAGAATGAAACATATGGAGCTAGAGGTGCTACTCGCTATGTAAGTGATCTTTAAAAAGTCCTTTCTTTTCTTCATTTGTAAAATGAAGATTTCAGGCAAGACTCTGAAATTTCTTCCAATTCTGATATCTTGTGAATCTGTGGCTTGTCATTTGGACCCTAAGATTCCCTAGTGACCTTTAATAGAAAGGATCTACTGATACAGGAACAAAGGATCAATTTAATCTATAGCACCCTCCCCAAATTCCTCTGTCTGACAGGAAGGAGAAATGGAAGGGCAGCAAGAGGGGAGATGTCTGAGACCCTCCCCTGCAGGTCCTGGAACAGACTGTTGACAGACCTGGCAGCAAGCCTGGTGCTTTGTAGCCAGGGCCCCTCTGGTCAGAGACAGGGCCAGATGATATAGTGATTTTCATACACTGGATAAACATCCAATCCAACTAGCTGGAGGCCCCCAGACTCGTATTACTGTTGACACGAAGCAGATCTCTTTTCTCTAAACCACTGTTTACATTTTAGCCAAGTGTCCTACATAAATCTCAAGCCCAACCAGAAGCATACAGTATCAGTTCATAGCAAAACTGCACAAGTGAAAATGACCTAATAAGGCATTTGCTCCAGAAACTGAGGGCATTCCCATGTGTGCAGCTGCCAAGGGGCACTGATAGAGCCTCTCTGCCCTCATTATAGGGTGTCAGGGGGAAAAAAAGCACAGGGGTAACTGGGCCAAACAATAAGATTTTGTAAAGTTCATCTGAACTAGGCTGATTCAAACTGAATGAAATGCTGGTTTGGTTCAGAGATGGTTTAAGGGATGCTTTGATGCTCTCAGTCAAGATTCTGATGTCCTGAGTCCAAAATATAAAACTCCCTATGTCCCAGAGTCTAGAAAATAGATGGTTTCAGCTTCAGTTCAAATTAGTTTATTAGATGTCTTTTCTGATGGGGTAAGGGATGGGAAGAAATCAGTCCCAAACAAATAAATCTAAAACACTTTGGTTCAGCATGGCATTTTGCAAAGTTGACATTTGGGTTTGGTTCAAGGATCAGCTGAAGAAAGCCATTCAGTATGGTTTGAGGTTCCTGGTTCAGTTCAAGTTCAGGGTCAAATTCTCAAGGGATCAGAGGTACTGGGAAAAGGAGGACATTTTAGTCAGTCCTTCAGCTTGATGAGGTTGAAGATGTAATATTTTTTTTTTTTTATTATTACATTTAGAGATAAATTTGAAAAAAATTCCTGTTGCCTAGAGCCTCAGTCTCTGGTATAAATCTGTCTCCCATTCCTGTCTTCTGGCTCCACACTCTGCCTTTTGTTTGCAGTAAATAGCCTAATCCAGAATGTTTGGGGCTTTTGTTGTTGTTTTGCTGTTGTTATTATATTAATTTAGTAATACAAAATAAAGATAGAGGAAGATCTCCTATGGGGAATGGCAGGGAGAAAGGGCATTCTTATGTTAGATGCATTGGACCAGATTAAAAAACAATAACAACAAAAAAAAAAAAAAAAAAAAAAAAAAAAAAAAAAAAGAAAAGAAAACAGCAAACTGGCTTTCCCATTGGGCTTCTTGTTAGTTAGATCTGTGCTCAGACTGGGGCATGACTAAATGACTACTGCCATCTAGTGGCTTTGGAGGCCTTTATGATCCCAATGGCAAATGGAGAAGTAATGGGAGATCCTTCTTTCTTTAACCAGGAACAGTAGCAGTGATTAGGAATCAGATAAATGCTGTGCATCCCGCAGTGTATGAGAGAAATGGACTCAACCCCTTCGGGAGTGCCCCAAACTAAAGTTCTACTTTTCTCATCTAAACAACTGAGCCCATCTTCCCTCCAGCCCATCCCTTTCCTTCCTCCAAACTTCCTTTTGAATTACCATATTTTCCTGGTTACTAAAGCTTGAAACCTTAGTGTCCTATCTTTGATCTCTCTCTTTTCTTCCCTTTCCCATCATCCAATCACTCCACATCCTATTAATTTGTATTCCACGATATCTCTTGAATCCATCTTTTCTTTTATCCACCCACTTACACTCCAACCACCCCAATGTAAGTTCTCCTCCCCTCCCACCCACACTATTGTTAGAATCTCCTAAATAACCTCTCTTATTCCAGTCTCATCTGGCCATTTCTCTACCAAAGTAATCTTATTGCCCACCACCTTACACACACACTTTCATTGGATTCCTCTGGCGCCTATAGGGTAAAGCATGAACTCCTTCAGTTTTATATCCAAAGTCAGTTCAATCAAATGAACATTTATTAAGATATTTCCATGAATAGAACCTCTGATTATGCCCATGTTTAAGGAAGAGGAAAAGGATAAAAAGCCAGCAAGATACTGAAGGAGGCAATGTAGTCTCACAGAAACCAATGGAAGAGAGAGAACCAGGCAGGAAAAAGGTCGTTAATAGTGTCTAACACTATAGCTAAAAGCTTCAGCACCATATGGGCTCTCATAACTGAATATGAGAGTTGTAAATTATGATTATTATCAGTAAAAGTTTAATTTGCACACCTATTTATGTACCTATATACCTGTAATCACATAAAAATTTCCTGGATGAAAAGGGGCCATAAGTAGAAAAAAGCTTAAGAAGCCCTGCTCTAGAGAGATCAAGGAGATTAAGGCTTAAAGGGGTTACCACTGGATTTGGCAATTTTGTCATTATAGTACTTGGAAAGGGCAGTTTCAGTAAATTGATAGGGATGAAAGTCTTATTTCAATGGGTGAAGGACTGGATAGTAAAGAAGTGGTAATAGCAGTAGTAGAAATATGCAGAGACTACATTTTCTGGAAGTTTGGCCCTGAAAGGAAGGGAGAAAACCAAATGACAGTTTGAAAAAGTAGTACTAATTACACCAAGATGAAAGCATGTTGATTTGTATTATGGGAACTCCCTCCAGCAGCACATTGTACAGAGAGTTTGTGATTTGTTTGTTTATAAAGTTAGTAAGAGTAAAGACAGAATCTGTACCTTGGTCTTCTGACTCCAAGATCAGTGCTATTTTCATTGTTATAATCTCAAGTTTGAGCTAAGGGATAGTGTTTTGGAAGCATATTTTCAGTCTGAGGAAAAGTAGTCAGTAAAAAGAGAAATATTAAGACTGTGTGAGATTAAGGAATGGGTGATGAGGGATTAAGGCTACAGATAGGAAGGTTAGCTTTGACAAAGAGAAAGAACATCTTCTAATCAGAGAATGAAGGAAGGGGGAGAAGGATGGATGAGAACATAAAGGAGTTTGGAGGAATTGAAGGGAGAAACCAAACTAGTTCACATGATATATCTTCTATAAATAGGAGAGAGGGTCATATGGTGAAAAGGAAGAGGTGGGGGCTCGAGGAAAGAATATAAAACTTGAAACAGTTCTTTGAAGAGTTTGAGAGTAAGCAAGAGATGAATTAGTGGATTTATATGGGACAGAAATGGTTTGGTTGAGGTTGGATAGAATAAATTTGTAGTGGACCTAGTCAGCAATTTTCATGATTTTCTTGGGCAAAGTTCCACTGCTTGGAGAAGAAGCAAGGAAGACAGATGGTAGGAGTTACCTAGAATTGGGGATTAGCAGAATAGTAATGGTGAAAGTCAAAGGAGCAAGAGAGTTGATAGTAGAGAAAAGAGCAACTCTGAAAGAGCTAATTATAGGGTCAAGACTATTTAGGGAGAGAAACAAGGCCAGAATATAATTGTTGGATTGGAAGAATATGCAGGAATCAAGCTAACCCTTTTGCAATTTGGCTCCAGATATCTTCCAAAACTTCTTTCATACTATTTCCCCTTTCAAATTTTGCATCCCAAGAAAAGTAAAATACAAGCCATTCTCTGATTTTACCTTATCCTCTCACACCTCTGAATAGTTATTCACATTTTCTCCCATGTCTACTGAAATTTCTTTCCTTCAAGTCCCAGTTAAAGTATCTCACCCATTAAAAACGATTTCCCCATCTTTGGATCTCTCATGCTATTTCATTTGACCTCATCTATTTCATATTGACCCTGAATCCCACAAGTCACTTCATGATTCTGAGAAAGCTTACTTTCCCCTATATTCCCTGTGTTGTGTTATGGCAACCACTGTTGGCACTTCACTAGTAGAATCTCTATAAATCCAAAGGCACAGAAATATTCAGACAGACTCAGAGAATTAAAAAAGAGAAATAAATCAGGTATTCATAATTGTCTACCTCATACACAAATGGCTGCCATCTCCTATACCTTTGGTAGTGATGACTGAGAATGGGAATTAAATTCCCATTCAATTTCTATGATTATTGCAGGGGGAAAAACATAGTCCGTTCAGACTCATGACTCTAGGATAAAGATGGTATGTGGTGTTATCTACCTATCAATTAGTTCCTCTACAGTATCATAAAAAACAGTGGGGTATAACAATTAGAATACTGGCATTGAAGTTAAGAAGAGCTCAGTTCAAGTTCTCCCTCTGGCACATTCTCACGACCCTGAGCAAGACTTCTAATGTCCCAACATTCTAGACAAGTCTCTAAAACTAGAAATTGCTTTTTGCTTAAGTTTGCACCAATCTGAGTCATCTTACAGTCAACTGCAGTGAACCCCAGGAGTTCATCACCCAGTGAGCTCTGCCCACATCATTATTGTGGAGAGTAGCCATTAAAGGTTAAAGACAATTTCTTAGAGCTCTTTTTACACACATTTCCTACTAGACTATAAGTTCTTTTCTGTCACACATTGAGTGAATTAGTAACTAGTAAGCTAGTAACTAGAACCTCAAATTCAATACAATTTGACAAACATTTACTAATTAACCATAATGTGCAAATCACTATGTAGATACATTAATTGTAAATATAAAGATTAAAGATTAGTGACTGGCCTCCAAGATTACACAACTAAGGAAAGATTTGAACTCATCCCATCCCAACTCTTATTAAATGCACCAAATCAAGAGAGTTCACCTGGAGTTTATAGTTATTATAAGGAGTAAGTCATATCTATTGACTAGATAATTGTGTAAAAACTGGTTATTGAAGGAGATAAGAAATCCAAGTAAGTAGTTGGGAAGTAGCAGTTGATTCAAATGCCTTATAAAGACCCTGACAAAATTAATCTAAAACTGTGGGAGTGATCTGAAATGATTTTCTCTATTTTTTGTTGGGATTTCACATTCTCCTAGAATTCTTCCCCTACTTCTCCTCTACCCTCAGCTTTGAGGTAACTATCCCATTCTGGAAATAAGCCAACATTTAATTTACTGACTACATTGAGAGGCAATGAGTTACCCATCACTGGCAGTTTTCAAACAGAGGTTAGATAACTATTTGTCAGGGATGTTATAGATGGTATTTCTGTTCATGTAAAAGATGAGACTAGATGCCTTTTCTTCAGAGATGCCTTTCACCCTCCAATTACCCTGTGATTTTGTAATCCTGTAGGTCTTTGAGTCTTGGATTTCTCTTAGATTTCTCATACATCAGATTAGGGGAGTGGAATTATTTATCTCTAAGTTTCCTTCTACCTCTGAAACTCTGTGATTCAATAATTAGAATCTCTCCAATAGAATTTAAAGTCCTTCAGGGCAAGAACTTCATCATTTTCATCTTCATAGTCCAGGGCACATAGTAAACATATAATAAATATTTATTGATTTCAATTTTAGTTTATTGTCCTAAGTTTTACTGCTTTTGAGGTAAGTTTGCTCAAGTTTGGGCTATCCAAAAGCCAGCTAAGCCTTTGCCTTTCCCTGAAAATGTTTCCCTAAGAATACTTTTTTGGTCTAGAAAGGTACAACCTAAGGAATAACTTTATGAAGTATGTGATATCCTTCTAATTGGAAGGTCCTTATCCTAAGGGTTAGGATACATGGATTCTAGTTTTGAACTTTCAGTCCATGAACTTAAGTGACCTAAGTCAAAGTGGTGAGGTTTGAGTCTCCTCAGTTCCTGGTGGTGATGAGGTTTGGCTCCCCTAGATTCCTAGTCAGGGAACCAAATGAAGAAGTTCATCTCCCCTCGGTTCTTGGTCAGGGAGCCAAATGACGAAGTTCAGGGTTGTGTCCGCAAATGATGAGGTTTGGTGCAGGTCAAAGAGTTGTAGGAACCCCTTTGGTTGGTGCAGTTATCCTTTATAAAGGAATTTACAAACCTGAAAAGCTAGACTGGCAAAAATAAGTTTATAATTGGCATTGGGAAGTCAGCCTTTGCTATGCATGAATAGAAAGACTGAATTCCTTGGTGGCAAGATCCCAACAGAGGGATATAAACTTTCTAACAGAGAAATCCCAATAGAGAGGTGAAAAGGGTAATGTAAGGAAAATAGATGAGAAAGAGGGAGTAACACTGAAAGAGAATATCATTTGAGTGGGCAGAAGGTTGCAGCTTATGGCAAGGGGATAGAGAGGTTCTTTATAATGGCATGTTAGGTCCTCTGCAAGGAGATGGGTTGAAGAAAATGTGTTTTATAAGCAGCTCTTGCTCTGGGCTGAGAGCAGTTTGAGCTGGAATCAGAATAGAAAATCTTGGAATTGAATGAGTGCCTTTGGGCTAATATTCAAATCAATAGGATTAGATAGAAATCTCCAGCTCAGGCTAAATAGGAGTGGTCCTGGACTCAACCAGTTCCACCCAGATAACAGAAAGAAACCACTTTATCTCAATTCCCTGGGGCGGGTCTCTTAGGGGAGAGCTTAGCATTCCCCCCAAATTCAGAGAGAGAGAAAGAGAGTTTGGGGGCCCCCCCTTGCCAAAAGTACTCTGTCCCTCAGTTTTCACATGAATGAAGAAGATATTATATGCAAAGCACTGGACTGAGTTCTGGAGTTACAAGTAGAAAAAAAAAAAGATAATCCCTCCTTTAAGGAACTTATTTTCTAGTAGAGAGAGATAATGCATGAAGAAGGTTGAAACTGAAAACCATATGGGAAAACTCCATGGTCTTTAGGAGGAAGCACAAAACAGATGGTAATGCATTTTCTTTGATGCTACTTTCTTTGACAAAACTCATCTATCTCTGATGGTTAACTTTTTGACAAGGCTTAGGACTTCAGTGCTAAGAATTTTTTTTTTTTCTTAACAGTAGTTGTGGCTACTGAGAAGATGGTTATAGTACCTACAGAGAAAGTTGAGAAGTCTATGCATCTGGATGATGATTGTAAGAATGGAACCTGTAGCTAGGACTGGTCATATGAAGACAGGGAAAGGAAGGGAAATCATTGCTATTATTAGGATTCCTTAGGCTTACCTTATAGGCTTACCTGCCTATAAATGGTGTTTATTAGTAATGTCAGGAATGATGGTTTCCTTCTCCACTAGTCTTTCTCTCATTTCAGATGGCTATGGCCTGGGGGACGAAAACTAGAACATGCAGTCTGAAAGCCATGGAAATTCCTGGAATTCTAGGGCTCTGAGTCACAGGATGTTTTCACCAGAGTTCTAGGAATATAGTTGAGATGGTACAAGTAATTTGACACATCTGTAATAACTACCTGTCATTAAGAATTCTTATACAACTCAGAGGAGATAATCAATGGGAAAATGCTTTGAGAAAGCTTTTTTTAAAATGTCATATACAAATACAATGCACTGTTAATTTCTTTAGATAGGTAAATAACTTTTTAAATTTGTAAACCTCTTTCAAAAATAACTATGTCAAAAAATCCTCATCTTTCTCCTAGTTCCTCCACCTCTGACCCCTCAGTGAGTTAAAAGAAGATGTCAGGGAAAAAAAGGCTGAGGGCAATTCAACTTTTTGACAAAAATGGAATCTGAATCTAGTTCTAACTTTCTTTAGGCCCTCTTGGTGACTTTTATTTTATTTATATCATTTTCTCACTGGCTGGATCTGGGAGAATATTTTAACTCATTAAAACTGGATGGAATGAGAGTAGGACCTCATGCCTCTCAGCTGGAAAATGTTCTATCTTCTCTTGGCATTTCCTTCCATGGTAAACATCTCTAGGACAGGGCACAGAAACCTGCACGATGTGATTCATAATTGTCAATAACATTTGTGTCGGTTTGATGCTCTAACTCTATTACATTAATTGCTTTCCTCTCTACACTTTATTTTAAGGTGAACATTAATTGATTCCCAACTGTAATCATAATTATGATGTGTTATCCTGATTAATGGAAGAGGTGATTAATAGGTAGGAAGGAGCACTGCTTTTCTTTTCCAGGGAAAAGATGAAATACATTTTTTATTGCTCAGCTGCAGGGTTCCTTTTACTAGAAAATTCATAGCTAATGCATAGCCATCCATCATCCATTTCCATTTTCCCCTGAAGTGACTTGTCCCTTCACCTAGATGCTATGACTTGGTTTGTTTCCCATGGAACTCTTGTTGTCCTGGCCATGCCCACTTCCATTGGGTCTCCTTAGTTTTCATTATAAATGAGAAAGACCAAGTGCTTCTGAGGATAATGCTGTCCAGTGCTGATACCAAATAAGATAGAGATCACCAAGTCTAGGAACACTTGCAGTTGTAAAGATTCATAATTCAATAAAAATGTATTAAACACCTACTATTCACAAGGTACAGTGCTGAGAACATGAAAATGAATTTGTCTTAGTCTTCAAGAAACATTTGTACATTCTATTAGAGGAAATGAGACAAGCTCTAGGAAAACATTAAGGCCAATAAATGCCTATTTGTATTGACTTAGATTAGATATCCCTTTATGTGCACCCCATTCTCCCTATCTTTGTGATACAAGGGCAGTCACCTACTTTTGGATCTCTAGGACTCCCTTCTAAAGGATTTTGCCTGGATCTGTCTTCCTGAACAGCATAACAAAACTCACTTTTCTCTTCCTCATCCATATCTAAACTCAGATATCCTTTTCCACAGGGCCTGATTCATCTTTAGATTAACTAAGCCAGAGGCATTAATAGCTCATAATGGGCTAATGTGTTACTCCTCCCAGATAAATGTATGTCCTTACAGGAGTTGTTAGTTCTTTAACTCAAATAAAAGAAGCAAGCTGATAGAAAGGTCTTTTTTTTTTAAAGAAAAAAGTCTTTTTGTGCCACCCAATAGTTGAGTATTGGTCAAAATTTACATGTATCAAAACTGTCCTAACATCAGGACTCCTTCACAGGCAGAACAATTTAAAAGAGACATGTCTATGAATAAGACATGTTACTTCTCCAGATATTGCATCCAAGCCATATATGTACACATTTCCATTTATTTGGTAGGTTGTTGTTATTGTTGTTCCTTCATTTTTGAAGAGGATAAATGACATCACATGGAGATGTCTTTGACTTGCATATGAATTAGATTTAAATGAGACAGATTTGCAGAAAGTCATCATTGTCACTTTCTCTCCCAGAGTTATCAATATCCAGCAGTAAGTCAAAAGTCAAGGCAACAGACAATGGCCTGGGATGCAGTGGAAGACCTTGATTTCTATGATATCTGACTGAACTCTAAGTGCTCCACAATTCCTGCTTCAGCAGCCTTCGTGGCCTTTGGAAGAAATTGTTCTCATTTGCCAATTCCTCTAAAGTAAATCTCCAACACATATGGGAGAGGTTTTCCTTTAACTCACTGATGGGTTTGAATTCTGTCACTTATCCTCAGCTTGGTTTAGCACATATGCTGAGATGGTTTTCCTGAAGCGTGACCACTACATGAGTTACAGTTTCTTGGAGTCACAGGTGAGAGTTCAATGACAGGTAGACAGAGGTGCTAGTACTACTTAAAGATACCATCTACTCTTTAGTAGGTTGCACCTTTGAAATATCCATAGCTCTTGGCTCTTTGCTAGTTATGGAGTTTTGTTCCTCTTATTCCATTTTTATAAAATTATTTAGGATCCTCCAGACAGAAAACACAGTAAGTGAAATTCTAATGGATAAAGAATGGGTATGTGTATATAAGGGTATGTTAAATGTTTAATCCACCTTAGAACCACATCTTTAACATGTTGACACATGTTTAAAATCCGGGCTTATATTTGAAGCTCCACTTCACCAGGTCAGGGTCCACCTTCAAAAAGGTATGCTCTGGGTCTTTGTGAAAAGCAGAAGGTTCAATTCATTTCAATACTCATTTACTAAGTACCTACTATGTGTGTGTGCCTTCAATAAGAGATACATTTAAAAATATACTAATTGGTGCTAAGTACAAAAATGCCCTAAACCTGTAAGATTTGTTAGGAAGAATAAAAGGAAAGAATGAATTCAAGCTTGTGAAAATGCTAAAATTATTTTTAAATGTCTTTCACTTCTGCTTAGAACAAACAGAGACAGAACAACTATTTAGAGGATTGCTGCAGTGCAAACCTATGATTTCATTTCTGCAGAAACTTTCCCTGTTCATGTAAATTTATATAACTTATAGTTTTAGAAAGCTACTTGGAGTATCCAGAGGTTAAATGACTTGCCCAAAGTCATACAGTCATTACATGTCAGAGGCAAAATTTAAACTCATGTCATTCTTACTCTTAGGCTGATTCTTTATCCACTAAGTAATACTGGCTTTGCATAAAACTTGGATAACAGGATTCATTCTTATAATTATGACTGCTTTGGATGAAGAAATTAAAGCCATCTGCATTAATATGAAAAGAAATGTTCTAAATCACTATTGATTAGAGAAATGCAAATTAAAACAACTCTAAGATACTGCTTCATGCCTATCAGATTGATTAATATGGCAGGGGAAAAATGATAAAGGTTGAAGATGGCACAGAGAAATTGGAACATTAATGCATTGTTGGTGGAGTTGTGAAGTGGTCCAAGATTCTGGAGAGCAATTTGGAACTGTGCTCAAAGAGCTATAAAACTGCATTGATCCAGCAATACTACTAATAGGTCTGTATCCCAAAGAGTTCATAAAAAAATGGCAAAGGACTCACATGTACAAAGATATTTATAGCAGCTCTTTTTATGCTGGCAAAGAATTGGAAATTGAGGGATTCTTTTCATTTGAAGAATGGCTGAAAAAAAATTGTGATATATGAATATAATGAAGCACTATTGTTTTATAAGAAATGGTAAGTAGGCAGATTTAAGAAAAAAGCTAGACTTATATGAGTTGATACTGAGTGGAGTGAGTAGAACAAGGGGAACAGTATACATAGTAATAGCAACATTGTACAGCTGATCAAATTAGAAAGACTCTATTTTTCTCAGCAATGCAATGATCTAAGACAATTGCAAAAGACTAATGACTGAAAATGCAATCCACATCCAGAGAAAAAACTATGGAATCTGAATGCAGTTTGTTGTATCATATTTTTACTTTTTTGGGTTTTTTTTCTTTCTTATGATATTTCCCTTTTGTTCTTATTCTTTTTTCACAACATGACTAATATGAAATTGTATTTAATATTATTGTACATGTATAATCTATATGAAGTTGATTGCTCCCTTGGAAGGAAGAGGTAAAGAGGGAGGGAAGAAAAAAAATGGAAATCTAAATATTAAAAAAAATAAATATTTAAAACCAATAAAAATAATTATAATTGGGAAATAGTGATGGTTTCATCTCTGATTTTTATTAAAGAAGCAATCTCAGAAGAATTACAAGAGACATATCCAACCAATCACATAGATAGTATGTGACAGAGCATGGATTTGAACTCCAGATTCAATGTTCAGTTCATTAAAATGTGCTATCTGAAAGGAGAAGTACCCAATCTTTTCTGTAAATTTCTCCATCAAGGAAATGATATTTAAGCTCAGAACCAATTCAAGGATTAATTGAATTTAAATTATTAATTTTTAATGCCTATGCAAGGCACTCGTATAAAAAGTAATAGGGATAAAAAGTCAAAAAATTAGTCCCTAGCCTCAAGAAAGGCAGCTAGGTGGAACAGTGGATAGAACACTAGACTTAGATTTAGAAAGCTTCACCTTCCTGAATTCAAATCTGTTCTCTCATATTTACTAGATGTGTGACCTTGAGCAAATCACTTACTGTTTGCCTTAATTACCCAATCTGTAAAATGAGCCAGAGAAGGAAATGGCAAAGAATTCCAGTATCTCTGCCAAGAAAACCTAAAACCTAAATGGGGTTGCAAAGAGTGAGACATGACTGAAAATACTGGGTAAATTCTCAAAATTTTACATTTTCTTGGAGGGATTACATTCTTATAACAAAAACTCTCATTTATATAGCATTTCCTTTTCTCACAATCCCCTAACTGCATCCAGTTGCTTTTCTCTTCAGTTCATTCTCCATATAACTGTCAAAGTAATCTTGCTAAAACACACATATGACCATGTCACTATTCTACTCAAAAATCTCTAGGCGCTCCCTATTGCCTCTAGGAAAAAAATGCAAATTCTTCAGCTTGTCATTTAAAGTCCTTACAATCTAGTTCCAACCTACCATTCGAAATGTATTTCACATTATTTCTCCTTTGTGCCCTTTACATTCTAGCCAAACTGGTTTACTTATTATTTCCAGAATATTTAGATACTTTGTACTTTTGAACAGCTTGCCCTGTACCTCTTTAATGCAGTCCCTCTTTTCCTACACTTACTTATTGAATCTCTTATTTCATTCAAGGCTGATGACTTTCTTCATTTCTCTAGTTATTAAATCCTTTCTTCAAAGTATTGCATTTATTTGTGTATTTAAGAGTCATATACCACTCTGAAGGAGAATTTGAGGTCCTTAAGGGAAGGGCTACTTTTTTTTAAAGACTTTATCCCAATCTGAAATATGGACTCAGATTTCCTGAAGAATGACTCCCAGTCCTCTACCCTTTCTAATAAAACATGTTGGCACTAAAAAGCAAGTCAATACTTGGATATGGTGATATACCTCTGTAATTTCTGCTATTTGGAAGGCTAAGACTGATAGATTATTTGGGCTTGGGACTTTTGAGTCTCAAGAGGTCAAATTGATGGAGAATCTAACAGTGGCACCAATATGGTGAACTTCCAGAAATGAAGGGTCAACAGGCTGCCTAAGAAGGGAAAAGAGAAAAGAAGGGAAGAAAGGGGAAAATGATCTACCCAATTTCATTTTTTCATCTTCTTTCAAGGTAGAAATTCTAAATTCGAATACACATTTAAATTCTAAATTTAAAATTCTAAAACACATCTTTTTTTAAAAAGGAAATTGAAGCCCAAGTATAAAGATCACAATATATACAATGTATACACAATATACACAAAATGAATATATCATCACCCCCAGCATCTGGGGGAATCAGAAAGAACTTCATGTTTTTAAATGGTATTTGGGCCAGAAGATAAGAAAAATGTATATATGATTATTCATAAGAGAACTGGTGATTCTCTAAGATTGAGTCTAATGCTTGCAGCTACTGTCAAGGAAAAATGTCATAAATTTGAAGTCATAAAACCCAAGAGTGACCTATTTTGCTCCTTACTGCCACAGTGGTCTTAGGCAATTCTCTTTATCTTGGTTTCATTTACCTCATTGTAAAATTAAAGGGGTGGAACTACTAAGGTCTTGGTTCTAATTCTAAAAGCCTATGATCCTATACATTTTTAAGGGAATGATTTATCAGTGAATCAATCAACAAACACATTAAATATGAGACAAAATAATTTAGTTTAATATTTCTATCCCCCCTCCAAAAATTTCATTCACAATCCACTTCAAATCATTGTAATCTACATTTCCCAAATTTGGCCTTCCATCTTTAGCCTCCATGACTTTATATGAACTATCTCTAATGCCTAACATATGTTGTCTCCTCATATCCACCTCTTCAAATCTATTGCTTTCTATAGAGGAGCTAAAATCTTAGAAAAATCACAATTATGGGTGATACAAAGACCAACAGGCTTGCCAGCAGTTTGGAGAATATTACCTATAAAGTCCAATAAGGATCCTGAGCAAATCACTTTAACTTTACATCAGATTCCTTAACTACAAAATGGGGATAATAACAATACCTGATCAAAAGATCATTGTGAGGATAAAATGAGATAATATTTGTTTAGAAGTGGCACATCTATAGAATATAAATTTTATTTACCTCCATTCTACTGAAGGGAAATGTGTCATTTTTAAGAACATATAGGAACAGAAAAAGATGGTTCATTGTGTGGTGAAAATAAGCAAAGAAATGGGCAGCCCAGATGATATATTGTTATCCCCAAGCTATTAAAAATGGAAAGAAGACTTTTAGTATGTGAGGTGGATTTTCTTAGAAGGTTTATGGAAAAACATGGAGGAGAACTGTATAGGATAAGATAGCATCAGTAATGTATAATATGTGATCAGTTGACATATTCACATCAGAGACATTAAAGTACCAAATCATAAACCTTCTCTTTCTCCTGTATCCTTCACCACTCCCTCTCACATGTCCACCACCTCCCCTACCTCCAATATATTATCATGGACAAAGAATTTGATAAACGAATGGTCTGACTGATTTCCCAAGTTTCCCTCTGAAATGTCAAACTCCCCAAACCACTGCAGTTGGAATTCTAGACACAGTCATATCCGTCAGGAAAATATTAACTGTTGTGAGCTGTGGACCCTGCTGGCCAACCCACCAGAATGATAAACAGAAGGCAGAGAAGCTTCACTACCTTAGTTCAATTTGAAGAGAATATACCTGACCTAGACTGAATGAGGATTACAGTTTTTAAATAAAATATCAGGATTTGCAGATCTGTGTTTAAGTGCCTCATTTCTTTAGGGAAATCTTTTCTAAGGGTCTGATAAAGATGTTTTCATTGCCTTATTTGTGGGGCTTTTACTTGATGTAAAAGCAGAGGCCAATAGATAAATATCTGGATTCTGGACTTCCTTGGTTGGTGAGGTCATTTTGGAATCAGGAATGTTCTATTGTAGCTTTAATACCTATGTGAACCCTTCTGACAGTTAAGATTGCTGAGAAACAGAGGGAGGCAACTGTTTTCACCGTATTTATTCAGTAGGTGTGATAACAGATGGCCATCCCATCATGTGGGAGCCTAATACAGAAGGTCAACATGCAAGAGTCCAGAAACTAGTAAGCAACTAGTAAGGAAAATGCATCACACACAGAGGTCAGGAAGATGCTACAGTATATTGAGAGCCAACATTTCAAATGTATTATCTTGTTTGGTCATCCCAACCACCAGGTGAGGTAAGTACTATTGTTTATATCACCAAGAGACATTAAATAACTTGCCTAAGTTCACACAGTTACTCAGTGTCTGGGGTAGAATTTTAATTCAGTTTGTCCTTGATTCTAGACCCAGTATTCAATCCCCTCAAAATACCTAGCCACCTAAAAGAGATAAGATGACATGCTAAATTTTCTAAGTGTCTCACTCTGCACCTTAAATTGATTAGGAACTTCTATCAGGAATAGTATGTTCCCATCATTGTCCCTCTATCATTGATAGGAGACAATACAATAAAATGGCAATAACTTCCTTTCCCCATATACTAAAATAATTAAAAATTTATCATTAAAAATTAAAATCCATATTAGTTTACTCATTCAGTGACATGCCAATCAAACCTCCAAAGGATTACTTTATAGAACTAGAAAAAATAATAATGAAATTTATATGGAAGGTGGAACAAGGTCAAAAATCTCAAGAGAAATACTGAGAATTCTTTTACAATGCCTCTCAAATTCATCCTGTTCTTTCAATTCTATCTTGTAAAAGTTGAGTCAACTGATACTGTCTATTCAATTCTCCTCCACATTTTTTCATAAACCTTCTAAAGAAAATCCATCTCACATGCTGAAGGTCTTCCTTCCATTTTTTTAATAGCTTAGGAATAACATTGTATCATCTGGACTGTCCATTTCTTGGTTTATTCTCACCATATATTGGTCCATCCTCTGCTGTTCTCAAAAAATGTCGTTTCTTCCTTCTGAGGAAAATGGTGAATAGATATTTATCTACCATTATATACTACTTTTTACAAAAATCATCTCATTTAATCTCACAACAATCCTATGAAGTAGGTACTATTATTATCCTCATTTTACAGTTGAAGAAACTGAGGCAAAAAAGGTTAAGTGCTGGCTCAGGGTCATATTTGGACCTTCTTTAATGTACCATTCCCCAGCCTGCTGACATGCATCACTTGTCTATCCATTGATCCTTGGATAACCATTGGGATCCTTCTTAGATTATAGGATTATACACTTACAGATTTAAAATCAGCATCTTCATAGTCCTTTATTCCATCCCTCCTCACTTTACAGATAAGGCAAACGAGATAAAAAAGCAAAGAGACTTGTCCAAGATAATATAGTAATGTGAATTTACAATCACTCTGAGCTATCAAAATTCAAACAATGGCCAAGTGAGACTTAGGAAGGCTACTATTATTGGTCAGTCAGTGAGGGCCAGAAATAATTGGGTTGAAGGCATAATCAAGTATACCTTTGTGTCTATATGGGGAATCATACCCTTACATATAAATGTTCTGCTCAAAGGCAGTAAGAATTTATTTTAATTAAATAAGAAATGGATAAGATTAATAAGCAATTCTCCCTGTCCTCACAGAATTGACAATACAGAAGAAGATACAAGTTATCAGGAAATCTAGAGGATGAATAACTCAAGTACTATCATAACTCTCTTTTTTGCAATTATTTAAAAACTTTATGAAACACTTTCTCTCTAAAAGTTCCAGCATCATTAGCCACATTTTACAAGGGAGGATACAGAAGCTCAGAAAGGTTGTTATTGGCCTATGGCTATTAGACTCATCCAAGCATTCTAATCCCATTCTCTTGCCTCTGAGGGCAGAGGTATTTATTTGTCCACCATGCTGCCTCTCAGAGGCTCATTCTTCCTTATGCAAACTATGAAATGCTATATAAATGTTAGCTAATATTTTTACAAACTTTAAAGATTCTTTATAGATATGTTGTTGCACTCACGGTTCTTAGTTATACTGTAGCTTCTCCCTGGTCTCTGTGCACAATGCACTATATACTATGTATGATGCATTTTCCTCAAAAATTTCTAGGACATAGCCATAAATTTGGAGCTAGAAGGGGCTCAAAGACTATCTATTCCAACTCCCTAACTTTATTAAATAAGGAAACTAAGGCTATGGGAGGCTGATGCTTTAGCTAAGGTCAAAAAGGTAGTTTATAATAGAACTAGTATCTAAACCCAATGTTTCTAACTCCAGAGCTTGTGATCTTTCCTCTTTATCATTATGCTTAGGATTAAGTTATGGAAGCATTCCATATACTATTATACTATATTGCCATTAAGCTACAATAGTGGATCAGGAAGTCCTGGGTTCAAATTCTAACTTAAACACTAAATAGCAATAAAAGGAAGCACTTAACCTCTCCACCTCAGTTTTCTTATCTGTAAAATAAATATAACAGTAATATCTATTCCACAGAGTTGTTGTGAGAATCACCTGAGATACCATATTTGAAGAACTTTTCCAATCTAGCACATAGAAGAAAGTTCAGTTGAATTGAGATAAAAAGAGATACAGAAAGCTTCAGATACATAGTCATAACTTCTTAGACTAGACAGAACATAGACAATCTGCTCTTCCTCCAGACCACTGGGTACAGTTCTTCTGGCAAGACAAGGTTTTAATTGATGATGAGATTATGAAAATGGTTACTGGGATACTAAATGCAATTTCCTTCCATGGGTGATTTCCATGCCTCAAGAGAGCTGGCATGGCTGCCACAGAAAAGAAAGACACCCTCTTGTATTAGTACCTTAGACAAAGCCCCAATTTATCCTCCTCTTAATGATTTTGTGCATCACTCCTTCCTCTGATCACTTCATACCAGTCTATATTTCTTTTGATGAGTAATGTCAGCTTTTCCTAACTTTGTCTGAATCAAGGATGTGATGAACTCAGTTGTTTAAAACTCTTATTTAAATTCCATTCAAAATGTTCTGTTCTATGTAAAGGATAAAGTCCCTTTCAGATATTTTTTTCTGACATCTCTGAGTCATTATCTTACAGTATTGCTAGTAACAGGCTATCAAGAATAAGCAAGTATTGCAATGCAAATCAAATTATACCTAGTTTAAGCCCTCTCTCTTATCCTCCACTTCCCATACTGAATAGGGTTGATTAGTTCTGAATCTGTCTGCCTGTGCTAACATTCCCCACCAAGGATATAATCAAATGAAAAGACATTGTACCATAGATGCAGAGAACTGCATAGGAACCTAAGAAATCATATGATCTAATCCTCTCATTTTACAGATGAAGGCACTGAGCACCAGAGAGAGAGGCAGTGACTTATCTGAGATCAGGGGGGAAATCAGGGGCAGAGACAGTAGCCATGTGTGCTAAATCTTTTCCACTATTCCACATCCTTTGGACCAGGAGCTACAGTTAGAACTTTTTGTCCATATTGCGATTCAGTCTCCAAAAGAATCCAAAAGATCTCTTCTCTACTTAGAATAAGGCCTTCTCATTTCTCAGGAGCAGGCACAAAACTGCTAGTGAAAAGTTGAAGTTGAATTATATTTACTAGATATTTAGAACTACTTAAGACATTGATCTACACATGTTAGTTTTTAATTTAAACAATATACAAAATGGATCTGCTCAGCTAATAGCTATATTCTTTATTTCCCCAGATACCAAGTATTACTGATTGTATTTCTGCAATACATTTCTTACAACTGGACCTTTATCTGTATTCCTACTGGTGCCACCTCAATAGAGATCTTTCCTGAATTATTGTCCCCAACCTTTTAAAAGGTATTCTAAGTTTTTTTTTGTTTGTTTGTTTGTTTGTTTTTTAGCTCCTAGACATTTTCTCTTCTGCATCATAATCTGATTTGGTCACTCTTCAGCTCAAAAATATTCAGTTGATCCCTATTACTTCTGCATGAATATCAAATTCCTTTACTTGACACTTAATATCCAGATACAAGAAGGGAAAGTGAATCTGAAAATAGAGGTTGAAAAAAATTGAATGTTAGATGTGATAACAGCATTTATAGTATACCTAAAAAAAAAGAAACTTGTAACATGCCTTCCTGGCAGTTACAATTACTAGTCTACCCTATGCCCAATAGAGTACCTTTGACCACTGACCTTTGCACTGTCAACTCTATCCGACTCGCCTCCTCTGAGGCCTTCAAATGTGTCTGGCCATAATTTCTTGAATCTACAGTTTAATAACCAGTAGCGCACTCAAGAACAGCCACGTGTAATCTTAAAAGCCTTTATTATACCTACTCACATAATGCCCTAGCTCCCTAGTGAACACCTGGTCTGAAGACCCATGTGTTCTCTACTAAACTCCTTACCTTTCTCAGCTATCTATCAGCTTGGCTTGGCTACCCCAGGCTAGGGAGCCAGGTTAAAGAGAGCGACTACTGTCTGCAGTGGGCTTATAAAGGGCCTGTGAGGTCACACACACAGCCAACCAGCAAGAGAGCCATCACCCATTATGAAGCTATCTCAATATGGCCAAGATCCCACCCACAGGGCAGTCCTATATTCACAGAGAATACTTCTGGGCCACTCAAATCTCCTGTTGTGCTGTGCCCACCCATTTAAAGGGCCCTTACAATCCCTTCTCTTGTTTTGTGGGAACTGCATCCTTACAGACACTACTGCTAATAGATAACTACTTCTGTGCATATTGTTTCCATGGCAAAAACAAACTACCATGGAGGGCTTTTTAATTTTCCACTGGAATTCAAAATATATTAATAAAAGAAAAGTTAAAGACTAGTAAGAAAAACTTAGTGTAACTGGAAAATATTTAACAAAATAAATAAAAATAAAATCTATTTTTACTAAAATTATTTTAACTTAGTTATGTTGATAGAGTTATTTTCAACATAAGTGTTAACCAAGTGTGCTAATATCTAAGTGAAATAGTAAGATATTTTTCTTCTCAAGATATATTTCTCCTAGTTAGACTGTTTAGACCACCTGGTGGCAGTGTATTTAAAATAGTAATTTTAAAAAGTAATGAAATAGAACATTTTTTTGAAGTTGGATATGCAAAGTTTAAGTAAGCTTGAGCAATTCAGAAACTAATGTTTATCAGATACTATGTTTTCTGAGGGTATGAAAACCAAATTGACATGCATATGGGAAACATAAGCCAGACTAGAGATAACTAAACTTTTTGTCCTTTTGCTGAAAACATCCTTTTCCTAAAAACTTGACAGATTTGTAAACTATTGTCTACTTCAATCAGAGTAACCTTTGGTTGATTCTCTTCTCAAGCATGGCCCTCCTTCCCTGAATATAGCAACTTAGAAGAAAACAAATGAACAATTCCCAAGAGGTAAAATTGGAATCTAGAGATTCTAGTACTAGTTTTATTTTGATGCCCAGCTAGATATGCTGATTTTCTGATTGATACTCAAGGAATCCTTAATTTCACAGATTAAGTCATGATTTCTAAAATTAGTCATTCAGAGGCTAAGCAGAGACTGGACCAAACAATCACAGCCTCAGATTTGGAAAAGCCTTCAGAGGCCAACACCCTCATTTTATAGTTGTATAAACTAACCCCAGAACATTAATTGGGGTCACACAGGGTATAAGCATTTAAAGCCAGATATGGTAAGTTCAAAGAGCTAGGGATTCTTAGAAGAGAGTTTAAATTGGGGGAGAAAATTCAAAAATAATACTGCCTCAAAACATGGACTCAGAGCCCTAAGTAGTCTCCCTATAGGAGCATAACTGAAATGGACAGAAAAAATATATATATATTTTAAAAATAGCCCTGTGTCAATTCCCTTTACCAGGAGTGAATATTTCCACACACATAAATATATATATATATATATTATTCTCATAACTAGTCATGGCATGGCCTTGGGTTCTTGAAGGCTGAATCAGTTAATGGCATAATCTGGCAGATTCCACCAAGTGATTAAAGTTGCAAGTATGGGCCTGGTAAAGAACTATTATATTTATCATCTAAGTACCAGAGTAGTAAAGCACAGAAAGATTAATCAAAACATTGGATGCTGATTAACACATTATCCAGTGACAAAGTTATGAAAGATACCCTACTAATGGGTAGGAAAGGGGGGAGCTGTAGTTTACAGAAACAGAGCAAGTACTCACACCAATGAAACTACTTGAACAAAAAATATTGGCAGGAGGGTGAAGCAAGATAAGGTAGAAGGTGGATGGAATTGTGCCATTTACACCTAGTCGGAATCAACTGGAAACATAATAATGTAGAATAAATGGGACTTCATCCAAAACAGCTAGGAGACCAAGTTAGGAGGGACACACAAATATAAATAGCTAGAATGACTGATGAATTTATAGGTGCAGATCTTGTCACTAAGGGTATTCTACTAATCTTCATATTTACTTTTCTCTAACCTGTTTCTGACCAATAAATGTATGGGTAAATGGAGCCTATTTATTCAAGAACAATACAATGTTTTAA
Organism: Sminthopsis crassicaudata; assembly: GCF_048593235.1. NCBI lineage: Eukaryota > Metazoa > Chordata > Mammalia > Dasyuromorphia > Dasyuridae > Sminthopsis > Sminthopsis crassicaudata. The sequence goes on from NC_133619.1 coordinate 523,925,759, forward strand.
TAACTAGCTAACTTTAATTATAGGAGCAATATAATGGCCCCTCAAATACATGTAGTTCCCCTCTCTCCTTTAGAGAGTTGATATGAAAAAATAGGAGTACAATTACAATTAGTTGGAAATTTCCAATAAGTCAAATGTCTAATATTTATAATTCAATTTACATTTATATTTATCTCTAGCTAAACTCTGGTGTTTTTGCACTTGAGGCAAAATTCAGATTAACAGAAATGTTTGAATAAAAAATAGCAGCAGAGCATATCATATAGTATCTGTTGGTTGACAAGCAGAGGAAGTTGGGGAAAGAGTGAAACAGATCTTTTCTTGGTCTTTCTTGCTCTCTCTCAGTCCTTTAGAAGGTGGGTAAACTGGTAAATAGAATCAGCCTGAGGTTTCTGTTTTGAGATGGGTTGATATCCCTGGCTTGTTCCCTTCCTTCTTATAGTTTATTCTTACTTGCCCTTTCTCCTTTAGTTGCAAACTTCTTTCTGGTTCAGTCCTTGATAGCCTCATTCCTTTCTCTCCCTTGTCAGGTCTTCAAAATCTCCATATCTCTAAGACAGCTCTTGATAATTAAACAAGTTTCTTAGGATCTAAGTGTTTCACCCAATCTGAGCAGACTTCCTATTGTACCTAATTGAATTGACTCTTATTATTTCCAGCAGGTGTACAGGTCTTGTTCATAACTAGTTTAGATTGATTCAATCAAAAAAGCTTCTGCCTAAAAAAAGGTAATTACTTTTAAATGAGGTAGGGTAATCAATGGACCTCCATGTTTACACTAAAATGGTACCTTAGTAAAAAAGGCTACAACTCCTTTTGTCTATTTCCTAAGTAGTATCAAATTACACTCACTTTTTGAATCACTCTAACTTTGGGCAAAGCCTGTTTTTTGGATTGTAACTTCATTTCTCAGGATCAGAGAAAGACTGAGGGATGAGGGTAGCAGTGAAACAGAAGTAGGTATTTCTGTGTATCCTTTTGTATGTGGTATATACCACATATAGTTTGTGGTGAATGTGGCTATTTCTTTTCTTTTGGGACCCTGGACTGAACTGATACAATGCCAAAAAGAACATTCCATCAAATCAAAGAAGGACAATTATAATAATTCATCATTTTAAAGTACTTTAAGATTTACAAAGAACTTTTCTCACAATAAACTTGTGAGGTAATGTATATAAATATCATTATCCTCATTTTACAGATGAGAAAATTGAAGGACAGAATTTTCTAGGATCATATTAGAAGATGTAGAGTGGATATAGAGTTGTAGAGAAGGATGAATTCAGATGGTCTTACTCCAAGAGTAATTTATTTCATTATACCAGAGCTTCCTAAACTTTTCCCACTTATCACCCCTTTTCTCCCAAGAAATGTTTGCATGGCCAGTGATACTTAATAGCAGAACAAGGATTAAAGCACAGAAATATGGAATCTCAAAGTCAGAAGGTCCCTCATCAGCTAAATAGAATGATGACATACAACAAAACATCTCTTTTGCATCTATGATAAATTGTCTTCCAGATTCTGATTGAATATGTCCAGTGAGGAAAAACTAAAACATCCCAAGGCAAGCCATTCTAAGGAAGCCTCAGCCTGAGCCAGTGACAGAGAGAGGCTGGAGAGGACCTTTTTCTCTTCCTAGCCAAACCAGATCCCAACAGACAATCCAAGTATCGACTTCCATTACCTGTGGCTGCTGAATCCCCATATCTATCCACAAAATAACTAAGACAAAGTTTTTGATACATTCTGACATTCAAGTTCACTCCCATCATGCCAATAGTTATGGGTTAGGAAAATTACTGCTCACTCTATTTGATGCAGTAGATAAAAGCACCAGGCTTAAAATCAGAAAGACTCCTCTTAATATTGTATCAATTACACCCTAGCCACATTATGCTTCTGAAAAACCACTGTGCAAATGTGAATGTTTTCTCCCATTTTTGTCCAACTGGCTGTCAGATTCTGAAAGACTGATAGATCTAAAACACAGTTTTTAAACTGATTCCAGATGTATCTTACTATAAGGTGCCAAAAAGCTAGCACTGCACCTCAGCCAAAACATGGGACATCATTGGAAGCTTGCAAAATGGTCTCTTGTCATTCATTGATCTAATGAGGATAAATGTGAATAATAAAAATAGTAGTGTTCTAAGAGGAAAAAATACCAGCTGGCCTCAAACTCTTACTGTGGGACCCTGAGCAAGTCACTTAACCCTGTTTATCTCAGTTCCTTATCTTTAAATGAAATGAAGAAAGAAATAACAAACAACTCCAGTATCTCTGCCAAGTTAACCCCAAATGGGGTCATAAAAAGTCAGGCATCATTGAAAAATGACTGAATAACAATTCCTTGGATGTGCAGGGAGCCACAATACATAATTCTTCTAATAAGGTCATAGCAAACAAACCAGGCCTACTATGTCCCTTGTTTCTATGCCTTTTAGACACAGGCATTGCTATGATTTTAGGAAAATGATAGATAACACCAAGCCTTATTGTCTGCCCTGCTGATGCTCCCTTTATCAGGCCACCAGAGCTTTCTAATTTGCCTACTACTACCTCCTATGTATATTGTCTCCCTGAATTAGACCATAAAGTCCTTTATATCAGGTAACAGGTTGTTTTTCTATTCATATTCACAAAGTTTACACTGCGCTTGACACATAGTAAGAAATAAATAATTTTTCATTCACTCATTCAACTTTTGAATATTTTTTCCTCACCTCAGGCCAAACTATATATTTCCACAACTTCCAGTCATATTTCCTAGTTCTGTTACCTGTAATAATAATAATATAATATATATATATTTATATGATAGCTCAATAGCTTCTTGAATTCATGTCTTCCCTAAGTCTTATTTTCTCCTAACTGAACATACTGAAAATGCTAGTGAAGTGCAGTTTGATCAGCAATGTTCAATTAATCAACAAGTATTTATTAAGCACCTACTATGTGTCTGACACTATATTAGAAGCTGTTGTCAAAAGGAACTTATATTCTAAAAGGGACATGCAAGATAGTTGTGGAGAGAGCATTAGCACTTATAGGAGCTTAGACTTCAAGGAGAAGACTAGTAATTGTGCCTTGAAAGAAGAGAAAGATTTTGTGTGGCAGAAATGAGGAAATTCTGCTTTTCAGGAATTGGGAATGATCATTATAAAGGCATGTAGAGGGAAACAGTCATATCAGGTGAACATAGAGAAAGTTAATTTGACTAGATTACAGAAGGTGTGTGGTAGAGGTGGGAAGAGAGGTAATGTCCAGCGATACTGGAAAGATAGGTTGGGGCTAGATTGTGAAGGGCTTTAAAAGCTAAGAGGAGTTTATCCTAAAGTCAATAGGGACACAATGGAGTTGAACTAGTGGGAGAATGACATGTTTAGATCTTCACTTAAAGAAAATTACTTTGACAGTAGTGTAGAAGATAGATTGAAGTAAGGAGAGATTTGAGCATGGAGACTAATTGGGAACTTGTCATGCTAACCTAGACAAAAGGGGGATAGAGGACTAAAGTGGTATGAATGGAGTATGTGAAATGTATGAATGGTGCTAAAGTATTAAGATACTAGGAATGGAGAGAAGGGGGTCATAAGCAAATAGTATCGTAGAGGCAGAGAATAGTAAGATTTGGCAACTGAATGGATATGTGGGATATATGAGGAATCAAGAATAATGCTGAGATTATGAACCTGGAAGAATGGAGGGGAAATGGTGCTTTTTATAACAATAGGTAAATTGGGAAGAAGGGAGGGTTTGGGGAAAAGATTATAAATTCAGCTTTGGACATGATGAATTTGAAATATCTCTGGAAAATTCATTTAAAACATTCTATGGGCAATTAGTAACAAGGACCTGAAACTCAAGGGAGGAAAGTGGATTTGAATATTCAACTCTGGAATGCATCTAACTACATGATAATATAACTCATAGGGGCTGATAGAGGTCACCAAGAAAGAATATAAAGAAGGAAAAAAAGCTAATCTAGGAAAGAACCATGGGGAATACCCATATATTATGAAGAATATAGTATGAATGATTAACTAGGAATAGAAGAAGTATAGTTAGACAGGAAAGAAGAGAACCATGAGAATAATTAGTGAGACAGGTGTGAGCTTTTCAAGGTAAACTTGATAAGTTTGTCAATTGATTGGTTACAAGAGTGAGAGTCAAGAATTGAAGAAGGTGACTCTAATGCTTGGAAGAATGATGACACTTTTATTTTCATATATATATATATGTATATATATGTATATATGTACGTATGTGTATATATATGTGTATGTATGTATATATATATGCATATATGTATGTGTATATATATGCATATGTTTACATGTGTGTGTATATATATATATATATGTCTTGGAAAATATGAGTTCTTCAATGAGTTCCTTATAAATCCACACTTATCTATTTAAGCAGTGTCCCCCTTTCTTATTTGTGAGAATCATTTCTGCCTTTGATTTTAGAATTTTATTTTTAAGAGCTTCTCATACTTCTTGATCCTGCAAAAATTTTAAATCATGGGATCCTAAATATCTTTTCCATGAATCCTCTGAAATTCATTGTTTCCAAATCTGGGATGGAGAGCAGATTAATCCTGGATTCCCAGGTCTTTTTCTTTCTATCTTTCTTGTTCCATTCCTGTCAAGAAATTTTGAGTGAAATGATCTCTTGTCTATAATGTATCTCATTTCTGTTTTGGCAAGCCATTCATGATTCTGCTCAGAACCAGGTCTGGAATACCCATTTCCCTTGTTGTTTTCATCACCTTTTGAAGGGTGAAATTACAATTAACATAAGCCAAGTATTTATTAGCTATTCTGCTTTTGGCACAGTGAGAGAGCTCTAGCAGATGTCTGGGTAGCTGAAGTCTCTCATCACTACAGTATCATGTTTCCCTACAAGATTTGTGATCTGGTTCTCAGATGCTTCAGCTGATGCTTCCTTTTTCCTGGTAGTCTGTAATATATTCCCACAATAATTACACATCCCCTTTTTACTATTCATTTTTACCTAAATGCTCTCTACCATATTTCTCCTTTGGGTTCCTGGGTTTCCTCATATGACTATTTCTTCATAACATGCAATACTACCCAACCATTTAATCTATCTGTCCTGTGTCTTTGAAATAAATTATACTATTTCACTGCCCTATTCAGTAATAAAAATCTCACCAGTTCTCCATGATGACTATAATGTCAAATTTGTCTCTTTGAGGGACTATTTCTTTTTCTTTTCTTTTTTCTTTGTCTTTATATTCCCAGCAATTAGCAGTGTTCCTTGCACTCAGTACCTCCTCAATATGGAACTTTTCAACTGAATTTGTTTAATTATTGTCCATATTATGTACATGTATATATTTACATCTGAGGTCATAAATTTTATTGTTGTCTCTTTTTATTTATTTAATAATATAATATTTTAAAATATTACAAATTACTTGGTCTTGTCTTCTGTTAGTCTTCCAACGCCATATAGTAGCTTATCCCAAATCCAGTGTTTTATCCATTATAACAATAAACTGAAATTCACTAAATATTTTCTATGTTCAAGTATTATAAATGTGTTATATACCAAAAAGATTAGAGAGTACTATGATATAGCCCCATACTCCAAGAGTTTATGATATTGTTAAGAAAACACAGCCTCTACTCATGGAATGTCTTCATTCTGCAAAATAGACTCAGAAAATGATGGAATACTGTTAAGAGGTATATTTGCAAAATTAAACATGCCCCTTAAACATGCATATGAGACTTAGATAGACATTTGACTTAATATTCCTCCTTCTTATGCTTTGTTTGCCATGAAAAATAATGTATCTCTTGCCTCTCATGCCATCTACCTTACTTGAAATGTACTCTTTCCTCACCTCTGTCTCTTGTAACCTCTGGATCCCTTCAAGATTCAATTCAGCAAATGCCTCCTACAGAAGATCATTCTTTATTCTTTAATTTTTAATGAATTCCACCATATACAAAGCACTATGCTTCCAGGATTAGGGATTTTCTCCATTCTCTTCCTTTTAGTCTTAAGCCCTCTTGACAAGATTTGCAGGAAATCAGGAAAACACATATTTTACTAAACCTTGTCAGATATACTGCAGCTATGGCCAAGAGCCCAATATTCCTTTAGTATAAGAAATACCCAGAAAAACTAATTCCATTCTCAAAATATCATCACTTTGACTAGATGTTTTCTCTCCACATATGTCATTCTCTTTTAGATTCTCTACCTTCAACTGGCAATATCCTTTTGCCCCCACCAAGGTCTTTAATTTTTTGCCTAGTCCTTCATGATCTTTTGCAATGTTTTCCAGGTTCTTCCTAGCTATAGCATAGATTTACAAATGAATCATCATCAGGTGATTGGTTGTTGTTAGGGTTGACAAATCTCAAAAGGCCATTTGTCATGTCCCAAGTATTTCTTCAAGAAAACAGAATCTCTGTGATAATCATAATATCAAATATATATCCAATTGCATCATTGTTTTTGATCAGGAAGTCACCAATTGCCCCCTATTCATTTCTTCTTCTGACAATTCTGAATGCCCTCTTTCCTAATGGCTTTCGTACATCTATTCCTAGGAGCAAAAGAGACCCAAACTTAACCTGCATAGGAAAAGTGCCATGCCTGTCACTTAGTTGTCAATATTCAGTGGTTGTTTTTCATTCTTTTTTATTCTTCCACATGCCTGATAAAATTTTCCTGTGCCTCTTTATAACTATTTTCTTCTTTCATTTCTTCTTGAAATCATTCCTTCTGCCTTCTATTCTTTCCAAGAAAAATTCATTCTCCTTCAAATCTATAGAATAAAAATATGTTCCTCCTGCTATATCACTTTCTCCTCCAGAAGAGAGATCAACTTATTCTTGATTTATATGTAGGGATTAGTTGGTAGTTGGTTGTTGTCTTTTATGTTCAGAGGACCAAAATAATATCACTGTGTTGGAGTCAATGTACAGTGTGTCTGACTCTTGTGATCAAATCTATACAAGATAAGAAGACTCTGGCACAGGTTGTCCACATGAACATCTGATGTGGAGATGTCTAAATTTGTATATCTCGTGTTTCTTCTGAGATAATTCAATTCTGCTTTGCTTATAGATCACAATACCTTCTTTGATTTGGAAACAATATTCTGTATTTTCTACATCATGCAATCAATTCCAAAGTTCTTCACAGGCATTCAACACAATAGCACTGTAGACCTTCAGTTTGGTAGGTAGCCTAATACCTCTTCTCTCCCATATTTTCCTTCAGAATCTCCCAAACACTGAGCTATCTCTGGAAATGTATGTATTAACTTCATCATCTATGTGTACATCCCTGGAAAACATGTTGCCAAGCTAAGTTAACTTTTATCTACAGAATTAAAATTTCTCCATTTTCTATAACCAATGGTTCCATATATGGATGGCATGGTGCTGAACTAGTGAGGCCAAAATTAGCACAAGCAGTAAAGAATTCATCCGTGCTTCTTTGCATCTCAACTTCAGAGGCTACTGTATAAACAGAGATATAACTATATAATTTAAATTAAAATATTTGTGACTTTGAATCTCCTTAATTCTGAGCTTCAGTTGTCCTCTTACATTTCCTGATTGCTTGATTCATGCTCCATATTTCTTGACTTCATTTTTCTGTCCACTGCACTATTATTATTATTATTAGAATCATAGAGCAACTGGGCCATTCAACTGACTAATGAAGATCCCTATGGACTGCATATTGATTTAGGGCAAACCCACCATTTACTGAGGCATGCCATTTCACTTTTGTAGAGGCAGCTAGGTGATGCAGTGGACAGATGATAGACATTAAGTCAAAATTGGTGGGAAGATTTTCCTGACAATAAGTCTTAGTTTGCCTCTTTGCAACTTCCATTCATTGTACTTTATTCTGTCTTCTGAGATCAAAAAATACAAATCCAATCCCTCTTATATAAAACAATGTCTAAAATATGTAAAGAAAATTATTATCTCCCTGAACTTTCTCTTTTCCAGAACTAACATCTTCAGTCCTTTCATCTAATCCAGTGGTCCTCAAACTTTTTAAATAGGGGGCCAGTTCACTGTCCCTCAGACTATTGGAGGGCCAGACTATAGTAAAAATAAAAACTCACACTTTGTCTCCACCCCTCAGCCCATTTTCCATAACCCTGCAGGCCCTCATAAACATCCTCAGCCCTCTAAATCTGGCCTGCAGGCCATAGTTTGAGAATCCTTGATCTAATCCTTCATTCAACAAACCTTTATTGAACTCAAGCCTTTTATTTAACAATTGAATATTTTTATTTTCCCCAGTTACATGTAAAACAATTTTTTACATTGGTTTTTAAAATTTTGAGTTCTGGATTCTTATCCTTTCTTCTCACATCTTCCTATTGAGAAGACCCATGTGAAGTTGTGCAAATCATTTCCATAAGTCATCTTGCAAAAGAAAACATAGATCTCTCCACCCTGAAAAATAAAATCTTCAAGAAAAAAAAAAAAAAGAAAGAAAGAAAGTTAAAAAAAAAAATGTCTGCATGCAGCCACAATCAGTTTTTTCTTTGGGTATGGATAGCATTTTTCACCATAGGTTCTTTACAATATTCTGGGATCATTATATTGTTTAGAAAAGCAATCATTCACAGTTGATCATTCCCCAACTTTGCTATTACTATGTATAGTGCATTTCACTTTACTTGAGCTTATGTGGGACTTTCCAGGTTTTTCTGACAGCTTTCTGTTTATCATTTCTTATAAAATAATAATAATCCTTCATTATCACATGCCACAATTTATTCAGCCATTCCCCAATTGGTGAGTATCCTCTCAACTTCCAATTCTTTTACCTGGAGAAAAGAGTTGCTATAAATACTTTTATTCTTTTTTAATCTCTTTTGGGATTCATGTCTAGTAGTGGTATTGTTATATAAAAGGATGTACATAACCCTTTGGGAAGTGATCTCATCCTTGGTCATTTATCTATTGGGGAATGGCTTGTATATTTTTATAAATTTGACTCATTTTCCTATACATTTGAGAAATGAGGCTTTCATCAGGGAAGCTTGCTTCAAAATTCTTTTCATAATTAAAATTGTTAACTGTATTTCAACTCTGTTTATTTTATTCTCTTTCCTTTCACCTTGTCCCTCTTCAAAAGCGTTTAACTCAATTCTCAAAAAACAATAAGAATTTTTGAAATTCTTATTTTGTACTAGGCTCTGAGGACAAAAAGACCAAAAATAATTGAACCCCTATAAATCAATCAATCAATATTTAGTAAGTACGCACTGTGTGCCATTCTTAAAAACTTTATATTTGACTGAATTTTATTTAACATCTATTATAAGCAAGGTAGAATACTACAGGATCTAATTAGCACCAGTTGCTAATTAGCAACTAATTAGCATGCTTTTTTTAAGTATCATTTAGGAAAGGGAAAGAAAAATAGAGAGAGCAAGAAACTTCCTGGAAGATCCCTGAGCCTACAACTTAAAGATATCTAGGTTAGTAGACTTCTCCAGTTCTCTAGTAGGAAGGTCCTACAGCCTTGCAGTATCTGAGATCTGAGATATAAACTTTCTTTTCTCCTTTTGTCCTGTCAATACTTCTTCTAGCCCTTTTCCCTACCCAAAGAGGAGTGAAATGAGCCACTTATCTCCTTCCTCCCCTCCATTACTCTTCCACCATTTATATATTTGGATTCTGAGTCTTGGGCATATCTCTAATTCCAGCCTACACTTGACCCCAACCTTTGCCTCTTTCCACATTTCTTCCATTTCCTCTTGCCTGCTCCTATGTTCCTAGCCCCTGACTCCCAACTGATTCCATTCTCTTATTGTCTGTTCTCTAAGTAACTACTTTTATAAATCAACCAATAGAATGATGGTAACTCAATTTTATATGGGCTAATCCCAAAAATGTTAGTGAAGTTTCAGGCTATTAATTAAATCTTAAAATTGCACTAAAACTTATGAAATACTTCCCTTGGAATATTCACATGAGATAGATAAACTAAAAAAAAAAAAAAAAACAGAATTAAGAGGTAAAACTATTTTATGAGATCAGAAATTTAGAGTTGAAAGAAATAATTGATGTCACGCCATCTCATTTTAAAAAAGGAAACTGAGGCCCAAGGAAAGTCAAGATTTCAATCCAGGTTCCCTGACACTAGGGCCAGTCTGCTTTCCTCCATACTATCCTGTCCTCCAAACTTTTTGGATCCCAAAATGTGCCATCTAATTTATTAGTTGTCCTTAATTTTTTTCTTTATCTGAAGATGAACTTTTGCTTGTGGTCCTATTGCTAGGAGATGCCATGATAATAGCCTCTCTCTTCTCAGTATTATTAGGGAACACAGCATAAATTCATGGAATATCTTTATTTCATAAAACCATTCTGGAAAATGAAGAGACATTAGCCAGAGTCACATATGTAAGTTGAAGTATACCTTATGAATGCACATACATAGGAAACATTGGCATTTGAGACTAATTTTACATTGCTCCTCTTCATATTCTGTTCCTTAGATCCCTGATCCCATCTCTTGCCTACATGCTTTTATAAAACAGGCTGTCTCTTCTCTGATCAATCACTTGGAATCACTAGTTTCTTTCCAGATTTTATTTGTTAGTCCTCCCCAAACCCTTAAAGTATCTTGTTTTTATTTTGCATATATTTTGCATTTATTTACCAGTGTATATTCTTTTTCTGTAGTAAAATGTGAATTCCTTAAGGATGAAATTATTTCAAATTTGTTTGTTTTGATTTGCTTTTTTTTACTCTCAGTTCTTGTCACATTGAACTGAGTTGAATAAAATTCATATAGATCTTATAACCAGGAGGATAATATAGAAAAGGTCTTAAGAGAAAATCATCATTATTTAATAATCTTGTTCAAGCTAGGGACTAAGCTAGGGGAACAAGGAGGATCCATAGCTGACCATACTGTTAAAGCCTTTTTGAGGACCTTGCTCTAAAGCAAACTTACTCTTTATAGAGTATGGAGTCCTGGTCAGCTGAGCTGTATCCCCATGCAGTATAACAGACTGTACAGTTGTGCAACCTCAGTAATCCTCTGGTTATCAGTATATTAGGAAAAGCGATTAGAAAGAACTTCTCACCCCTTAGCATAAAATGAGAAATGCTTTAGCTAATTTACCTGATGATCCATTTATAATAGTTGCTCACTAATTCTCTTTCACAGTCCTCTTTGACTGTCTGTTTAGAGAGACTGGTCTCCAACAAACCAACTTTATTTCATTATGGTTTATTATTGTATTTCGTTCAGGGAGTGCGTGCAAATGAGAAAGCAGTCTGCAAAGCTCCCTCATCTTGGGAGTAATTACTGCCTTGGTGCCTGGAAAGAAAGAAAAACAAATAGTAATCTTTGCTAATTGAAACAGTAAAGTATGTGCAGCTCCAAACTATTCTGTGCAAAATCTTAAGAAAAAAAAAATGGAATTCTAGCCTTCCCCACTCTCTAAACCATGGATTATAAATCTGCTATGATGCTCACTCCCTTTCTTGCCTTCTCATCTATCTTCTACAGCATTTGGATATTATACATTTGCATGTGTGTTTGAAGATCACGGTACTGGTATTAATTATTTTTAAGATTTTGGGGAGAATTGTTCTATAATTAAATCCATTTCCCACGGGAAACCTTCCATTGCTTTATTTCATTTCCTATGCTCCTTTTGCAAAATGAGATGTGAAAAGAAAGTACTTCTTTTGTTCTAAAATGTTCTACTTTCATTTTTTTTTTTCCTTCTTTAAACTTGCTAAACCTCAGGGAAGATTTTGATCTGGAGCTGAGCTTAGGGTGATTCTTAGTTTTATTTCTTGTATGTTTCTTCTCTTCCCTCTTTCCCTCCTTCCCTCCTTCTCTCCCTTTACTCCCTCCCTCCCTGCCCTCCCTCTCTCTTTCTTTCTCTTGTCTGTCTCTTACTCCCTCTCATATTTTCTCACATCACCACTCCCTTCCCCCCTCTCATATTTTATCATATCACCACTCCCTTCCCCCCTCTCATATTTTCTCACATCATCACTCCCTTCAGATCTAGTCTATATTCATAAATCATAACCAATGGAAATTTAAATATGTGTGCTTTGGAGAGGACAGTGGAAATACCCAATTGGTGTGGAAGTGATCAGATCTACACACACACACACACACACACACACACACACACACACACACACAAAGTTTATTTCAGTTGTAAAATCATTATTTGTTTAGTTTGGAGACATAATACTTTAGGGAAGTTAGGGATACTAAAACTTGTTTGTCCATTTTGGAAGAAGACCATGACATCAGGGAGGTGACACCATGACGTGCAAGCAAATTGGATTTAAGTGAAGGAGGGCTTCCTCCTTTCCAAGATCACCTGCCTCACTTTCCCCACCAAAGACATCTGGGTCCAGGGGTCAGATATAGCATAGGACAACTTGAAATGGTCCTGGATGAAATGGGAGACCTTGGCCTTTTTTAAGCTAAAGTCTTCAATAGGTCTCAGATTGCTCTAGGCTGCACTCATTCAATGATTAAATCAAGGTAGCCATCGAGGAAAATAATCTCTTCTTTCACCTGGTTTCCCCCAAATCCCCCACACAAAAAAATTCTAAATAAATAAATACATGAATGAACCTAAGAGGGGAAGACCCTCAGGGTTTCTGGACAAAGCAGAAATGACTGCTATTTACATTTGATCTGAGTCAGTCAGGAAAGGACCAAATGGGGCTTAGTTTAGAACCTATTGGTGACTAATTAGAATCAGATTGGTTATTGGTAGAGAATATTGACTGGTCTGTAATGTGGGAACAATTTAGTTGAGCACCTGGTTAGCAAAAATAATCAGATAAGAGTTACTTGTGATTGAACCACAGAGGAGATCCAACAAGGCCAGCCTTGTCTGGATTTACCACCCCATTCAATTTTCCCCACCACAATGAATAACTTTTCTTCTTATGTTCCTTTTCTTCCTCCCCTAGTACTGGACAGCATCCACTGTTTTGTAGCTCACTCAACCATTCAACTGAAAAAAATAAATTTGTCTAAAAATGTTGATTTGGGTACCTGTCTCATGCTGTTTACCTCAAACATAAAAAGCTACAACTAATTGCTAGTTACGGCTCTTGTTCAGCTATTTCAATTTCCCCAATAACTGAATTAAATCTATTCTTCAGAATGTCATTTATTTATTAATGCATTCATGAAGAAAAATAATCAAGTATACATTAGAAAACCTAGTGACCATGTGCATAAAGGTACAAAAATTGTCAGATTGGGTCAGACCCATCGTCCATTCTGCTTTTCCCTGAAAGTAGCACTATTGGTTATCACTACACATCTCTCAGATTGGCTAAAATGAAAGGAAAAAATAAAGACAAATATTGGAGGAGATATGGGAAAACTGGGACACTGGTACATTGTTGGTGGAGTTGTGATCTGATTCAACCATTCTAGAGAGAAATTTGGAACTATATCCAAAGGGCTATCAAACTGTGCTTACCCTTTGATCCAGCAGTGTTTCCACTGGACTTGTATCCTGACGAGATCTTAAAGGAGGGAAAGGGACCCTTAAAGGAGGGAAAGGATGTGCAGAAATGTTTGTGGCAGCCCTTGTTGTAGTGGCAAGAAACTGCAAAATGAGTGGATGCCCATCAGTTGGAGAATGGCTGAACAAATTATGGTACATGATGTTATGGAACATTATTGTTCTATAAGAAATGATCAGCAGGATGATTTCAGAAAGGCCTGGAGAGACTTATGTGAACTGATGCTAAGTGAAATGAGCAGAACCAGGAGATCATTGTACACTGCAACAGCAAGATTATATGATGATCAAGTCAACAATGAGGTGATTCAGACCAATTCCAATGGTCTTGAAGAGGGAACCCCAAAACTCTGAAAAATCATTAAAGGAGAAAATCTTCTTAGATTCTGCCTGAGTGAGGAACTCCACCCCAAGCACAAACAGTTTTTTTTTGTTTGTTTGTTTGTTTGTTTATCTGGGTGGGACAGCTCAGTCTCAAAATCCTTGAATTCAATTCAAATTCTTACCCCTGCTAAAACTCAGCTGGGGAGCCAACCTGGGACTACACCCACAAGTCCCCTTCAGCTTGTAGCCAAAACCCCCTATTATAAAAGAACCAGACTAGAGCCCTCTCTTTGCAGAGGGTCTAAACATGCCAGCACCATGCCTGGCACCCCACCTGGCACCCCAAAGACTCTCTGCCCACTGGAATGTTTCCAGTGTCCTCCTCTCTTTTTCCTCACCTATTTCCTTTAATTAGACTTTAACCTTCTTCCAATCCCCATAATAAACCTCTTTTACCAATCTAGGTTTTTGGGTCTGTAAATTCCTTTACAGAGAACTGCTTGCACTGCCACTAGATCTCATTTTCATTTGGGTACCCCAAATCTAAACTTCATCAATCTTATGATGAAGAAAGCCAATTGCACCCAGAGAGAGGACAGTGGGAACTAAATGTGGACCACAACACTTTTTCACTCTTTTTGTTGTTATTTGCTTGCATTTTAGTTTTTTCTCCTTTTTTTCCCTTTTGCATCTGATTTTTCTTATGCAACATGATATTTGTGGAGATATGTGTAAAGAAATTGCACTTGTTTAACATAACATTAGATCACTTGCTGACTGGGGGAAGGGAGGAAGGGAGAGAAAAAAATTAGAACACAGAGCTTTATAGGAGTGAATGTCAAAAATTATCCATGTTTATATTTTGAAAATAAAAAGCTACAATTACATAAATAACTTAGAAAATTTTTTTTAAAGTAGCACCACTGACCATGCTACTGTTGGGCTACATTATCTGATGACAAGCCCAAAAAGTTAGGAACATACCTTTTAGACATTCTTATTTTTTCATTATGAATCTATCAGCCAGTGTACTTTGCACATTCTTGTGGTTATTCTGACTCTTCATGACCCCCTTTGAGGTTTTCTTGGCAAAAACCCAAATATTTATAATGCCAATTTTGGCAAGGAAGAATTAGTAAAGTCATGAATTATAGTTCTATTTACATATATTTATGCTCACTTTAATGATTTGTTTGCTTAAACCAACTTCCACCTTGTGGAGAAGTAATTCCTAACTTCAATAAAAAAGACATCCTTGAGTTTCTTCAAGAGTGTGTAAAATTTCACATATGCTTTAGTTATGCTAGGTACTGAGACGTAGGTGATATTTTCTCATTATGTCATGGAAAGCTGAAGTGTAGGGTCTTACATTGCATCCTCAATAACAAGGTCCATGTTTATCACATAATAGGTGTTTAATAAATTGATTTCAAGGTGGGTTTCTTTCAGATGTTTTTGTTCACTTGTGATTTGTTTCTGAATTCAGTCTTTGATTAGAAATAAGAGCTGTCTACATAAGTGACTTCTCTAGTGTTGACATGGCCCACATGTGAAGCTTAGAACTTAGTCTTAGAGAATTGGCCAAAGTGTTGAGGGCGGTAGCCCCTTGATATTCCTTGTTTGATCTCTAACTTCCTTTGGGACTTGGACCTTTGATACAAGATCTGGTCAAACTAGTTTGGGCTATCTGAGCTGGCTGGGGTTTTACATCCCCCATTCTAATCTGCTCAAATAGACCAAATGCCTGCAGGAAATTCCTTTTCGGGAAGAGACTTCTGTCTGTCCCCAAAAGATAACAAGAGAATCCTTATCTTATTTACATCACTCCCCGGAACCTCCTTACATCACTGCATCTGAATGATTACACTCTTGTATAAAACAAGAGTCCTCAAAAATCTATTCTTTGCAAAATTGGCCTTGTACCTTGCAGCCATTTTGCCCACCGGCTACGGTGTTTCCATTCTAATTAATAAAGACTTTGTTTCTACACAGCCTTGAGTAGCGAAATTCATTCGCTAAAGGACCCGCCCATTGGGACTTTGGGAAGGAGATTATTAGACATCCTGAAAGGAACTGACCCATCTCGATTTAGACCCTCAGTTTACTCCTCATCAAAAGCACTGAGAAGGTTAAATCACTTGCCCAGAGTCACACCACCAATATGTGTCAGAGGAGAGACCATCTCCACAACCAGCATTCTTTCTTACAGAAAAACATATTTGGACTCTAGATGGAGCTGAGAAAAAGAATATTTAAAAGAGAAGAAACTGAACTGATGCTGAGTGAAATGAGCAGGACCAGGAGATCATTATATACTTCAACAACAATACTATATGATGATCAATTCTGATGGACGTGGCCCTCTTCAACAATGAGATGAACCAAATCAGTTCCAATAGAGCAGTAATGAACTGAACCAGCTGCACCCAGCAAAAGAACTCTGGGAGATGATTATGAACCACTACACAGAATTCCCAATCCCTCTAATTTTGTCCACCTACATTTTTGATTTCCTTCACAGGCTAATTGTACACTATTTCAAAGTCTGATTCTTTTTGTACAGCAAAACAACTGTTTGGACATGTATACATATATTGTACTTAATTTATACTTTAACATATTTAACATGTATTGGTCAACCTGCCATCTGGGGAGGGGGAAGGAGGAGAAAAATTAGAACAAAAGGTTAGGCAATTATCAATGTTGTAAAAGTACCCATGCATATATCTGGTAAATAAAAACTATTATAAAAAATAAAAAAAGAGAAGAAACTGGGACAGTAGCAGTAATTCAGAGGGTAGCTGAATATTAGATTATAGTTGGCACAGAGACTGAAAAATGCCTGTATTTTTAGAGAGAAATCTGGGTTCTGGGTTATTGCTATGAGGCAGACCCCAGTTTTGATTTGGGCCCAGGAGCACAAGAAGCAGAAACCAACAATGGTCGAATCTTGAGCCCTTTGGAAAGGTCCTTTTTTGTAGACCTCTCCCCCATGGGAGAGGATAAGGATAGATTTTTTTTTCCCCTAGGAGGTGTTTGTAGTGTCACTTACCATTTATCATGGCCTGTCAGACAAGCCATTATAACATTTGCTTAAGTATTTAAGTGCCGTTTGTTCTCTCCTTTAAGCCAGGGGTAGCTGAGCTTTAATTAAAGCATATTTGCATACATTAATAGCACCCAGCTTCTCTACATTTTTAACTGTACTTTTGCATTCAAAACATGACATTTCAATAACAATAGTTGTCAGTGCAGGGGCCCTTATTTATACCACAATTACAGGTCCTGTTAATTACAGCCCAAGCTGGCTTCTCTGCTCCTTCTGACAGACCCTGCCTGTGCTTTGCTCAGGCTGCCTCTTCCAAAAGTCCCAGGGTGTGCATATCAGCATTTAAAGAGCGGGGAAGCAGTGCTCACAGGTGGGTCCCCTTTATCTCCAGCTCCTTCTGAAGTTCTGGGCCCTGGGGAGTCCGGGAGGGGACTTCCCATGCTTCTTTCACATCAGAGGAGATTGGGGCTGGCAGCTTCTGGCTAATATCCCAGTAGTTATAAATGACTGATCTAGTCTATTTAAAGCTAAGAACCACCCTGAGCTCAGCTCCAGATCTGAATCTTCCCTGAGGTTTAAAAAGTTAAAGGAAAGAAGGAAAATAATTGTGAGTAGGATCATGAGCAGCTGGAGAGAGTGTGAATGGAGAAGTTTTTGTCATCAGATCCAAAATTTGCCTTGTCTTCCTGTGGGCTCCATGCCTTGCTCCTAATTTTGTCCATTGGAACAACAAAGGATAGATAACACCCCCTATCAATCACGTTCCCTTGCCCTTCTCTTCTCCAGGCTAAATATCCTTATTTCTTTCATCACTTTCTCTTATGGCATGATTTTTGGATCATTTGTTGTCTCATTTATTGTCTCATTTGCCCTCCTCTAAAAAATCCTTATTTGTCAATATCTCTTAAAAAAAACAGCACTTCTTGGATAGGCCGAGTGAACATAATAAAGATGACAATACTCCCCAAACTAATCTATTTATTTAGTGCTATACCAATCAGACTCCCAAGAAACTATTTCAATGACCTAGAAAAAATAACAACAAAATTCATATGGAAGAATAAAAGGTCGAGAATTGCAAGGGAACTAATGAAAAAAAAAAACTCAGAGGAAGGTGGTCTAAGTGTACCTGATCTAAAGCTATATTATATAGCAGCAGTCACCAAAACCATTTGGTACTGGCTAAGAAATAGACCGGTAGATCAGTGGAACAGATTAGATACAAAGGACAAAAAAAGGGTACATCTATAGCAGTCTAATCTTTGACAAACCCAAAGATACCAACATTAGGGATAAAAATTCATTATTTGGAAAAAAACTGTTGGGAAAACTGGAAATTAATATGGCAGAAATTAGATATGGATCCACACTTAACACCATATACCAAGATAAGATCAAAATGGGTCCATGATTTAGGCATAAAGAGTGAGATAATAAATAGATTAGAGGAACAGAGGATAATCTACCTCTTGTGGAGGAGGAAGGAATTTATGACCAGAGGAGAACTAGAGATCATTATTGATCACAAAATAGAAGATTTTGATTACATCAAACTAAAAAGTTTCTGTACAAACAATACTAATGCAAACAAGATTAGAAGGGAAGTAACAAATTGGGAAAATATTTTTAAAAGCAAAGGTTCTGACAAAGGTCTCATTTCCAAAATATATAGAGAACTGACTCTAATTTATAAGAAATCAAACCATTCTCCAATTGATAAATGGTCAAAGGATATGAACAGACAATTCTCAGATGAAGAAATTGAAACTATTTCCACTCATATGAAAGAGTGCTCCAAATCACTACTGATCAGAGAAATGCAAATTAAGACAACTCTGAGATACCACTACACACCTGTCAGATTGGCTAAGATGACAGGAACAAATAATGATGAATGTTGGAGGGGATGTGGGAAAACTGGGACACTGATACATTGTTGGTGGAGTTGTGAAAGAATGCGGCCATTCTGGAGAGCAATTTGGAACTATGCCCAAAAAGTTATCAAACTGTGCATACCCTTTGACCCAGCAGCGCTACTACTGGGCTTATATCCCAAAGAAATACTAAAGAGTGGAAAGGGACCTGTATGTGCCAAAATGTTTGTGGCAGCTCTTTTTGTTGTAGCTAGAAACTGGAAGATGAATGGATGTCCATCAGTTGGAGAATGGTTGGGTAAATTATGGTATATGAAGGCTATGGAATATTATTGCTCTGTAAGAAATGACCAGCAGGAGGAATACAGAGAGGCTTGGAGAGACTTACATCAACTTATGCTGAGTAAAATGAGCAGAACCAGAAGATCACTGTACACTTCAACAACAATACTGTATGAGGATGTATTCTGATGGAAGTGGAAATCTTCAACATAAAGAAGAGCCAACTCACTTCCAGTTGATCAATGATGGTCAGAGGTAGCTACACCCAGAGAAGAAACACTGGGAGGGGAATGTAAATTGTTAGCACTAATATCTGTCTGCCCAGGTTACATGTACCTTCGGAATCTAATGCTTATTGTGCAACAAGAAAATGGTATTTACACACATGTATTGTATCTAGGTTATATTGTAACACATGTAAAATGTATGGGACTGCCTGTCATTGGGGGAAGGGAGTAGAGGGGGGGGGATAATTTGGAAAAATGAATACAAGGGATAATATTATAAAAATATATATAAAAAAAAACAGCACTAATAAAAACATGCAAGTTTGTAGAGGTGCACTGCCCCCCCCCCCCCAGCATGTAGCTCATACATAGTAGGTCCTGAATAACTGTGAAGTCTCATGTTATTCAGTCACTAATTGAAGCTTCTTCCATCCTTGTATTCACTTAGGGAAGAATTCCTTATTCTATTCACTGTGGCAACTCATCTGAAGTTGATTTTCATGACAACATTTGGTGCTTTTTTTTTTTTTTAATTAACTTTTCAGAAAGATGGTAAGCAACAATTCCCAAACTAGATTTAGAGGGAGCACTTCTAGCCAAAGCCCCATCCTGGTATCTCAGAGTTGAGAAGGCCTAGGGCTATTCCACTCCTTATCTTGCCACCTACCAATGCCCAGTCCTGGCTATGCTTTCACCAGCCTCTACCTCAACAGTTTCTATCCTATCCTTCTTCCCTGCCCTTGTAGCTAGGATGTTTAGGAACCAAGAGAACAAATGTCCTGTGGTGTCCTGAAAGTGTAGAAACAGCTGGTAAGCAAGAGTTTTCCAAAAAGTATGGCCAGAGAGCCATTTATGAGAAAGTTGGTGACCTAGCCTGCCATTTCCCAAACATGGAGGTTGGAAAAACAAATAGCACTCTCAGCAGTCAAGCCCTGTTTGGGGTTCTCAGATTCCTATCCAAATATGCCTCTCAAAGCTCTAGCCTACAGACAGACACCCTTAACGGGCTAGCTGCTCATAATATCTAGGAATTGCCAATGACTTCAGAGAGCTTATGGTGGGTTCCTGGGGCTGAGAAAGGCCATAGAAAGTCAATAAGGGTAAGAATGTAACAGAAGGCAGAGGGTGTGACAGATGGACTTGTCTTAGTATACTATTTTTGAGGAGATGAGTATACAGGCTCTCTAATTATGTCTTACAGAATGCAAAGATTAGAAGAGCTCCTTGTCTTTTTGGCATGGGAAAGGGAGAGGGTACAATTCACTTAATAAATAAATAAAAATGTTGCCAAAACACATATACTCAAGACCCTTTCCAATCGCTGAGAATGAGCCTAACATATTAGAATGTGACATTGGTCTTAATCCAATTAACCCAAGAAAGAAAACCTCTTGCCAATGGGAGGGTATTGAAGACATTGCTTTTCTTACCTAGAGGCCAAAGGTCCTGGAATCTTTTTAGAGGTCAATTTATATCCAGTAAACTATAGTTAGAAACTATAGTTTAAGAATCCACCAAACATTTAGACTAAAATAAGAAAGTTTTTTTTTTTTCCACATTCCTAATTACATTATCCTGCTGTGTTATTTTCAGACTCTTAAATTCTCTTTTCCTGTAAAAACAAACCCTAGAAAATACATTCTTGTAGATTGGAGTGTGTGGTATGCAGAGGTAAAAAAAAAATTAGATATCAGATGAGGACAGCCTAACAGCAGCAATATGGCAGCTGGGAGGCATAGACAGAATTAAGGCTGGAGCCAAGAGTTCAAATCTGCCCTCAGATACTATTTGTGTGACTTTGAGAAAAATCACTTAATTCTGAGTCCAGAAAGCCAAGGAGAAACCAAGACTGAGAAAGATCAAACAACTACACATAGAACTGGGGTCTGGGGACCAGGGATGTTCAGTTAATTTTGTGATACAGAAGCAAAAAATAAAACAAACAAGCAAAAACTGCCTAATGTGATTGTTTATTATATACAAAACAACAAATTAAGTCATAGCTAAAGTAGTGTATTCATTTCTGGGTACTCTAGTTTTAAGATATTAGTAACCTGGAACATAAGCAAAAGAAGGTGACCAAAGTGGCAAATGAGATAGGAAATGCATATGAAAATCAGTTAAAGGAACTAGGGGCCTTAAGAAAAAGAACATAGGGAACACATTAGAACTATATGTAGGATGAATAAAAAATAAACAGAGGAAAGAAATGTAAATTAAGAGGAGTTGGAAAAGGCTTCCTGTAAAGTGGGATATTAGTTGGGACTTAAAGAAATCAAGCCAGAAGAGACAAGAAGAGTCAACATTCCAGGAATGAGGGACAACCAGGGAAAATATCCAGAGTTGAGAGACTGTGTCCTGTTCACTGAATAAACCAAGAGGCCAGAATCCCTAGATCAAATATTATGTTTTAGAGTTTAAAGTATGTGAGGACTGAATAAGTAGGAGTGTGACAGGTTATAAAGGGCTCTAAGTGCCAAGCAGAGGATTATGCACTTGACCCTGGTGGCAATAGGGAACGACTAAAGCTTATTGAGTAGAAGAGTTGAACTTTAAAATAGTCACTTTAGTAGCTGAAATAGATGGTGAATTGAACTGGGGAAAGGCTGGAGGCAAGTAGACTCATCAACAGGGCATTATATAGTCTAGACATGAGATTATGAGAGCCTGCACTAGAATGGTGACAAGGTCAGAGGAAAAAAGGGGTCAATAGATTAGGTTTCAATGGTGAGACTGAGGAGTTGAGAATGACTTGTAGGTCGGGAGCCTAAGGGACTGGAAGGATGATGCTGCCCTCTGTAGTATTAGGAAGGTAGGGTAAGGATGATTTAGGGGAAAACATAATAAATGTTGTTTTGGACATGGTGGATTTAAGATATCTACTATACATTCAGTGTGAGATGTCTGAAAGACAATGGGGCATTAGAGAACAATCTGGGCCGGACAGGTGAATTTGAGAATCAACAACATAGAGATGCTAATTAAATCCATGAAAGCACTTTCACAAAATGAAATAATACAGAGGGAAAAGAAAAGATGGTCTAGAACAGAGCCCTATGGGACACTGACAATTAGATGATATGATCTGGATGAAGATCCAAAAAATGAAACTAAGCAAAAGCATTCTCCGTTTGTAGGAGAACCAGGTGTTTCAAAAACGCAGAGAGAAGAGAGTATCAAGAAGGAGAAAGTTATCAAAAGTGTCAAAGGCTGCAGAGAAGTCAAGGAGAGATTGAGAGGAGACATTAAGAGATCATCAGTAACTTTGGAGGGAGAAGTTTCAATGGAATTAGACTAGATGTAGGAATAGGAGCAATTGAGAAGAGAGAAAGTAGAAGCACCTATTATATAGAAGCCTTTTTGAAGAGTTTAGCCACAAAGGGCAGAAGACACATAGGACAATGATTTGGAGGGATGAAAGGATCAAGTGGGGGGTTTTTGGGGTTTTTTTTGTTTTTTTCAGGATGAGAAAGATATGAGTATGCTTTTAAGCTGTAAAAGAAGAGATATTAGAAAGGGAGAGATTGAAAATATATGATAGAGTGGGGATAACAGAGGGGGATGAAAAGGATTACTTGATCTAATAGAAGGGTTTTCCTTGGTAAGGAATAGGATTACTTCATCATGGAAGTAGTGAAGAAGGAATAGTAGCAGAAGGCATTTGAGTAATAGGAGATGAAGAAGAGAGGAGATGGGGGAGCTCACAGAAATTAGCTTCAAGGTTTTTTTAGCAAAATATAAAACAAGGCTCTCAGTTGAGAGGGTAGAGGAGGGGAGCAATAGGTTTGAAAAGGATTGGAAGAGTCATTGGAGAGTAGAATAATGACTTGATAAAGGGGTTATAGTAGGATTGCCCAACATCATTAAGGATTGTATAACATATTTATGTGGACCCACTCAAAGTGGTTGTATAATTTTCTTCACCTTTTTCAGCAGCACATATGCATAACAAAGGCAGTAAAGAGTGAAAGTGATCCAAAGAGGAAGCTTGGCTGGGTATAATCAGCAAAATGATAAAATGAGGTTAAGGGGTCTAAGGATTCCCAAGGGTAGGATCATGTAGAATTTAATTGGTTCACCAAGGTCTGAAAATGGGAAGAGAGAAGAGATTTACTAGTATAGAGAGATGGCCTTGAAGAGAATTGATGGGTTAAGAGATTGTAGGTCATGGTTTAGACTAAGAATAGGGTTTGGTAAGGGAAGGCAGGGGAAGTGAAAAGTTCAATAGATTATGGTTGGATAAAGGAATTTGAGAATTCTTAAATGTAGAGTGGATTATGGCAAGATTAAGGGTGTGACTGCCTTTTTGAGTGGCTAAGGAAGGGTGCAGGAATAGATTAAGGAAGTGAGTAGTTTGCTGAACTGAGTGGTTAGACTGTTTGAGGGAGATTAAATAGCTATGTTGAAGTCTTCTAATATGAGTAGGAACCAGGGAGGACATTAAATATTGTATGCTCAAAGACCTTGAACATAAGCAGATAAATCAATAGGGAAACCTTTAACAACAGGGGGGGAAATGTGTGTGTGTGTGTGTGTGTGTGTGTGTGTGTGTGGCCTTTAGATGTTCTAATGAATAAGTTTGGGTATCCATGAATAAATACTCCAAAACAAAGGAAAAGGATTTAACATTTGAGACAGAGAACCTATGGAACATGAGAAAATAAAATCACAACAAGCTATTCCTGAGTGGTTCAAAAGAGAAATGAAAATTATAAGAACAGAATTTGTGGCCTGAACAGCAAAAATAATGATCAGAATAGAAAAATTGAACTCTACAAGTGCAAGTCTTACCAAAAAACCAAAAGAGAGAATAATAGATTAAGAATGCAAATACACAGAAGTGAAAGAAAATCTAGAAGAAGAGAAACAAAACAATAACAATAAAATAAAAGGTGCTCATTATGCAAACAAAATTTACTGATAACAGACAGAATATATAGAGGATCTCTCAAAAGAACACTACAGGAAAAAAAAAATTACCATCATGTAGGAAATAATAAATGATAATTATCCAGACTTCAGAACAACAACAAGAAAAAAAAAAAAAAAGAGAGAAAAAAAAAAAAGAAATCCCAATTTAAAGAATTCAAAGATTGATTCTAGAAAGAAAAAGAAAAAGAAAAAAAAAAAAGCTACAATGTCTAAGACACAGTGATCAAATATTTAATAACTCAATTCAGAGACAAAAAGTTCTGCAAGCAATTAGGAAAAAAAGATCTTCAAATAGAAAAGAAAAGAAATTCCAATAATGTAAAACTATTCTGCACCCACCAAAAAATGTAGGAGGGAATGGAGTGATGTGTTCTGAAGAGCAATGGAGTTCAGGTGAAGTTCAGGGTAACCTATTCTACAAATCTGAACTTAATCATGCATAACAGGCTAAGTGTTAAAAAAAGAAAAGATATTTGAAACATTTTTAGGAAAAAAAATCAGAATCCCCCCAACCAAAAATTAAACTTGAAATACAAAAATTAAAAGGAGAAATCAATAATATTGAAAGTAAAAAAACTATTGAATTAATAAATAAAACCAAGAGTTGGTTTTATGAAAAAGCCAATAAAATAGATAAACCTTTGGTAAATTTGATCAGAAAAAAGAAAGAGGAAAATCAAATTGTTAGTCTTACAAATGAAAAGGAGGATCTTTCCACCAATGAAGAGGAAATTAGAGAAATAATGAGTTACTTTGCCCAACTTTATGCCAATAAATTTGATAACTTAAGTGAAATGGATGACTTCCTCCAAAAATATAGGCTCCCTAGATTAACAGAGGAGGAGATAAATTGCTTAAATAGTCCCATTTCAGAAAAAGAAATAGAACAAGCTATTAATCAACTCCCCAGGAAAAAATCCCCAGGACCAGATGGATTTACATGTGAATTCTACCAAACATTTAAAGAACAATTAGCCCCAATGTTATATGAATTATTTGAAAAAATAGGGGATGAAGGAGTCCTACCAAACTCCTTTTATGACACAGACATGGTACTGATACCTAAACCAGGTAGATCGAAAACTGAGAAAGAAAATTATAGACCAATCTCCTTAATGAATATTGATGCTAAAATCTTAAATAAGATATTAGCAAAAAGACTTCAGAAAATCATCTCCAAGATAATACACTATGATCAAGTAGGATTTATTCCAGGAATGCAGGGCTGGTTTAATATTAGGAAAACTATTAATATAATTGACCATATTAATAATCAAATTAATAAGAACCATATGATCATCTCAATAGATGCAGAAAAAGCATTTGACAAAATCCAACATCCATTCCTACTAAAAACTCTTGAGAGTATAGGAATAAATGGACTATTCCTTAGAATAATCAGGAGCATATATTTAAGACCATCAGTAAGCATAATATGCAATAGAAATAAACTACAACCTTTCCCAGTAAGATCAGGAGTGAAACAAGGTTGCCCACTATCACCATTACTATTCAATATAGTACTAGAAACGGTAGCCTCGGCAATAAGAGCCGAGAAAGAGATTCAAGGAATTAGAGTAGGAAATGAGGAAATCAAACTATCACTTTTTGCAGATGACATGATGGTATACTTAGAGAACCCCAAAGACTCTGCTAAAAAGCTACTAGAAATAATTCAAAATTTCAGCAAAGTGGCAGGATACGAAATAAATCCACATAAATCCTCAGCATTTTTATATATCACTAACAAAATGCAACAGCAAGAGATACAAAGAGAAATTCCATTCCAAACAAATGTTGAGAGTATAAAGTATTTGGGAATCCATCTACCAAAGAAAAGTCAGGAATTATATGAGAAAAATTACAAAACACTTGCCACAAAAATAAAATCAGATTTAAATAATTGGAAAGACATTCAGTGCTCTTGGATAGGCCGAGCGAATATAATAAAGATGACAATACTCCCCAAACTAATCTATTTATTTAGTGCTATACCAATCAGACTCCCAAGAAACTATTTCAATGACCTAGAAAAAATAACAACAAAATTCATATGGAAGAATAAAAGGTTGAGAATTGCAAGGGAATTAATTTTTAAAAATGTCAGATGAAGGTAGTATAGATGTACCTGATCTAAAGTTATATTATATAGCAGCAGTCACCAAAAGCATTTGGTATTGGCTAAGAAATAGACCGGTCGATCAGTGGAACAGATTAGGTACAAAGGACAAAAAAGGGTACATCTATAGCAATCTAGTGTTTGGCAAACCCAAAGATAACAACATTTGGGATAAAAATTAATTATTTGAAAAAAAAAACTGTTGGGAAAACTGGAAATTAATATGGCAGAAATTAGATATGGATCCATACTTAACACCATATACCAAGATAAAATCAAAATGTGTCCATGATTTAGGCATAAAGAATGAGATCATAAATAGATTAGAGAAACAGACAATAGTCTACCTCTTAGACCTGTGGAGGAGGAAAGAATTTATGACCAGAGGAGAACTAGAGATCATTATTGATCACAAAATAGAAGATTTTGATTACATCAAACTAAAAAGTTTCTGTACAAACAATACTAATGCAAACAAGATTAGAAAGGAAGTAACAAATTGGGAAAATATTTTTATAGGTAAGGGTTCTGATAAAGGTCTCATT
Organism: Sminthopsis crassicaudata; assembly: GCF_048593235.1. NCBI lineage: Eukaryota > Metazoa > Chordata > Mammalia > Dasyuromorphia > Dasyuridae > Sminthopsis > Sminthopsis crassicaudata. The sequence goes on from NC_133619.1 coordinate 523,952,672, forward strand.
TCCAAAACATATAGAGAACTGACCCTAATTTATAAGAAATCAAACCATTCTCCAATTGATAAATGGTCAAAGGATATGAACAGACAATTTTCAGATGATGAAATTGAAACTATATCCATTCATATGAAAGAGTGTTCCAAATAACTACTGATCAGAGAAATGCAAATTAAGACAACTCTGAGATACCACTACACACCTGTCAGATTGGCTAAGATGACAGGAACAAATAATGATGAATATTGGAGGGGCTGTGGGAAAACTGGGACACTAATACATTGTTGGTGGAGTTGTGAAAGAATGCGGCCATTCTGGAGAGCAATTTGGAACTATGCCCAAAAAGTTATCAAACTGTGCATACCCTTTGATCCAGCATTGCTGCTATTGGGCTTATATCCCAAAGAAATACTGAGGAGGAGAAAGGGACCTGTATGTGCCAAAATGTTTGTGGCAGCTCTTTTCCTAGTGGCTAGAAACTGGAAGATGAATGGATGTCCATCAATTGGAGAATGGTTGGGTAAATTATGGTATATGAATGTTATGGAATATTATTGCTTTGTAAGAAATGACCAGCAGAATGAATTCAGAAGGGTTTGGAGATACTTATATCAACTGATGCTGAGTGAAATGAACAGAACCAGAAGATCACTATACACTTCAACAACAACACTGTATGAGGATATATTCTGATGGAAGTGGAAATCTTCAACATAAAGAAGATCCAACTCACTTCCAGTTGATCAATGATGGACAGAAACAACTACACCCAGAGAAGGAACACTGGGAAGTGAATGTAAACTGTTAGCACTACTGTCTACCTACCCAGGTTACTTATACCTTTGGAATCCAATACTTAACGTGCAACAAGAAAATTGGATTTACACACATATATTGTATCTAGGTTATACTGTAACACATGTAAAATGTATGGGATTGCCTGTTCATCTAGGGGAGGGAGTAGAGGGAGGGAGGGGAAAATTTGGAAAAATGAATACAAGGGATAATGTTATAAAAAAAAATTACTCATGCATATATACTGTCAAAAAAATTTATAATTATAAAATTAATAAAAAAATGATGACTGCGAAATCACATCAAGCCAGAAGAAATAAAAAGAATATTCTAAACATAATATGAATATTTATATGTTAACAAAACTAAGAATACAAAAGAAATAGAGGAGTATCTTCAAAAGCATAACATTCCCAAAGTATCAGGTGACCAAATAGAAGAGAGGGAATATGTATTTATATAGTGATTGCTATGAGTTAGACACTAAGTATTTTTTATAAAAATTCTCTCATTTGATTTCCACAACAACTCTGCAAGATTGGTGCTATGATATATTAATTTCATAGGTGGGGAAACTATAGCAGTAGCAAAGTGATTTGTCCAGAGTCATGTAGTGTCATATAGTATGAGATCAGATTTAAACTCAGGTTGATCTCCAAGCCAAGGGTTCTATCCATTGTGCTGATTTAAGATAGAAATCTAAAATAATCCAGTTTCAGAAAAGGAAATAAATCTAGCTAAGGAGGCATGACAAAAGAAAATAAAATTCCTGAGCCTGATGAATTCTTGGGAAAATTTTACACAAGCTTTATAAAAGAGGTAGCATCAATACTTCACAAATTATTCTCAAAAAAAAACTGAGAAAGAAAGCATCCTACCAGAATTATTTTTATGAGACAAATAGTATCCTAATATTGAAACCATAGAAAGTTAAAACACAGGAAAAACAAAAACAAAACAAAGCAAAACAAAACAAAAAAAAAACAACAACAAAAAAAAAAAAAAACTATACGCCAAAACCATTGACTCATATAAAACAACATTTCATGTAGTGGACTATAATATTTCATATAAGAAATTATTCATTTTGATCTAGGGGAATTTACAGGGATACAAGAATGGTTCAATGACAAAGGAGAGTATTTTGGGATGCAAGGATGATTTAATATTAGAAAAATGAGTATTTTGTGATGATAGAATAAATCAGAAAATTCCAAGCTCTCCAGATTTCCCCCATAAATAAGAAAAAATTACCTTTCAGGTCAAATTTAGAGCTCTTAAAAATAAATAAGAATTGGAACAGAATGGTGGTCCTGCTGGGATAATCAGAGAATATCCAAAGAAAGATAACCTAAGTTTGGCCACTATGAAGTGTAAACACCTCCACATTAGTTCTGCTGAAACAGCAAGTAATGAATCTTGGGTTTAGGTAAATTGAGAACCTCAGCCTCAGCCACAGGAATTTTCACCTCCTAGACACTGTGAGGAGTTGGGCCTCTGAGTTGAGGAATATTCAGGGAAGCTCTACTGCTGAGCAATTCCTGGATGAGAAGCAGTGGGGCAGAGATACTTCTAGATGTAGGCATTTACAGGAGGATAGAGTTTGGGGTTTTGGGTTTCAAGCCAGAGAGGAGAACTGAAGGAGGACCTGAAGCCAGAGGCACCATACTCCTACCTCACACCTCAGGTGATTATACCAACAATCTGCCACAAAATGAGCAGGCAAAGGAAAAAGAACCTAACCAAAAGAAGTAACTATGGGAACAAGGAAGACTAAGATTTCTCTTATGAGGAAGATACTGAAATTAAAAAAAAAAAAAAAAAGCCTCTCCTACACTAAAGAGTAACAAATGGTCACTTGCCCAAAAATAATTCATAGAAGATTTTTTAAAAGACTTTAAAAATACAATGAGAGAGACTGAGGAAAAACTAAAATAAAATAAAATAAGAAGAAAAATAATCCAAGAGAACCAAGAAGATTATATAAAGAACATCAACCAACTAGAAAATGAGATCTAGAATCTTAAAAAATTATGTCCTTTTTTCTGGTAAATTTATTTATTTTTAATACACATTACTTTATGAATTATATTGGGAGAGAAAAATCAGAGCAAAAGGGAAAAAACGTGGGGGAGAGAAAAAAAAAAAAAAGAAACAAGAAGTGAATATAGCAAGTGTTGATTTACATTAAGTATCCTTATTTGTTTTTCTGGATGCAGATGGCATTTTCTGTCCATAGTATATTGGGATTCCTTTGAATCACGGAACCACTGAGAAGAACTAAGTCTTTCATAGTTGATCATTGTACATCCTTGCTGTTATTGTATAAAAGGTATTCTTGATTCTACTTATTTTGTTCAACATCAATTCATACAAATCTTTCCAGGTCTTTTTTCCAGGTATTATTACCTTGATAAACCACAACTTAGTTCAGCCATTCCCTAAATGATGAGCATATCCTCATTTTCCTACAAATCTTTCCAGGTCTTTCTAAAATCATCTTTTTCATCATTTTTATAATATTCTATTAACTTGATAAACCACAACTTGCTCAGCCATTCCCCAATTGATGAGCATCTCCTTATTTTCCAATTCTTTCCTACCACAAAAAGGGCTGCTACAAACATTTTTGCCCATGTGAGATCTTTTATCTCCTTTAAAATTTCCTTGGGATATAGCCCAGTGATGGCACTTCTGGGTCAAAGGGTATGCAGAATTTTATAGCCCTTTGGGCATAGTTCCAAATTGCTCTCCAGAATGGTTGGATCAGTTCACAATTTCACCAACCATGCATTAATATCCCATTTTTCCACATCCCCTCTAACATTTGTGATATCTTTTCCTATCATATTAACCAATCTTAGAAATATGAAGTGGTATCTCAGAATTGCTTTAATTTGCATTTCTCTAATCAATAATTATTTAGAGCATTTTTTCATATAACTACATATGGCTTTAATTTTATCATCTGAAAATTGTCTATTCATATCCTTTTACTATCTATCAATTGAGAAATAACTTATATTCTTATAAATTCGACACAGTTCTTTATATATTTTAGAAATGAGACCTTTATCAGAAACATTGAGCAAATCACTTGATCCTGATTGCCTCAGACACACAAAATAAGAGGAGGGAGAGAGAGAGAGACAGAGAGAGAGAGAAGGCAAGGTTAAGTTTTGGGGGTTTTTTTTGTCTTTCTTTGTTTCCTTAGTGCTTAGCACAATGTCTGCCACATAACAACTGTTGAATGAATTTTTATTTATTGACAATATATGTACATGCATATAGAAATGTAAATAACATCTTGTATGTGAGTATATGTATGAACCTGTAGGTTTATAAATTAAGAAAGGTATGCTACATTTTAAATACTTCCAGGTATGTATGTAAATATACATTTATATTTGTGAATATATATATATATTGCCTCTTGAAGCAATATTTCAAAATTTTAATAAATCCAAGATCTTATAAATATGCATGCTGATTACAACCTGTCTGTGTCTTTGTTTTCTATTCAGTTTCTGTCTATATAATCCCATAAATGTTGTAAATGCCTAAGTCTTTATACACTCAGTAGTACTAAAGCACTTTGGCTGTCTACTTAATATTTCTATCTTTTTTCTATATGGTAAAATCATCATATTTCTTGGTCATAAGTAATCCATAGAAACAGAAGGCATAGCCTGCTTATGTTCACCACATATCTCTCCATTATTCTTTGGGTCAGTCTCAGTCACAATCAACTAATAATTATTAAATACTTATTATATATGCCAATTACTTTGCAAGGTGCTGAAAATTAAAAGAGAGGACAGTATTGCAAGGATTCAATGCCATACCAGATCCAAGAGAAAAGGTTGTTGAAAGAAAGAAAGAAAAAAAGGAGAAAGAAAGAGACAGAGAGAAAGAGACAGAGAGAGAGACAGAGACAGACAGACAGACAGAGAGAGAGAGAGAGAGAGAGAGAGAGAGAGAGAGAGAGAGAGAGAAAGAGAGAGAGAGAAAGGGAGGGAGGGAGGGAAGGAGGAAGGAAGGAAGGAAGGAAGGAAGGAAGGAAGGAAGGAAGGAAGGAAGGAAGGAAGGAAGGAAGGAAGGAAGGAAGGAAGGAAGGAAGGAAAGAGAGGAAGAGAGAGAGGAAAAGAGAGAAAGAAGAAGGAAGAGAGGGAGGGAGGAAGGAAGAGAAGGAGGGAGAAAGGAATGAAGGGAGGGAGAGGCAAAGGGAAGAAGGAAGGGATGGAGGAAGGAAGAAAAAAGAAAGAAAGAAAAAGAAAAAGAGAGAAAGAAAGAAAAAAAGATATGTATTTCGCGGCAGAGCTGCTTGAAGTCATTATAAACACTACACAATTTCCTGAATGCATTTTTACAAGCCTACTGTTTTCATCCTATGCATTTCTATCCCCCATTCATTCCCATCTCAACTGTCTGCCCTAGATATATGTACAGCACCTTCTTATATGGTTTGTTAAGTCAATTACTTTTGAGTAAGTCATCATGAATCTTACTTTCAAGGTAATGGTCTGGGATTTGTAGTAATTGCAAAATCATAGATTTAGAGCTAGAAGGAACTTTCAAGGCCATCTAGAAAAACTTCTTCAATTTACAGATGTTTGCATCAGTTTCCTTAAGGATAAAATGAGGATAATAATATTGCCTTCTACAATGAGTTGTTGTGAGTTTCAATTAAGATATTTGTAAAGTTCATAGCACAATGCAGTGAATACAGAAGGTACTACATAAATGCTTATTCTCTTTCTCCCTTCTCCCTAGGTAACACATTCAATAAATAGCATTAATAGGATTTAAATTTGGGTCCCTTGACTTGGATCAGCACTTCAAAATCAAATACTCTTTCTACATACCACATTGCATCTGTGCAAACTTAAAACTGTTTTATCTCCTCTTCCCAACTCCAATGGTTTTAAATGCCATTTCTTCTTTCTCAAATAGCACATCAGATAGCTGAGTCCAAATGGGAGGACTCTCCTGACATTGATGAAAAACAACAAACTTGCCTAATTTTGTCAAGAGTACCACATTACTCTACTCTCTTTGGTGTATAACCTAATCACTATGCAATATGGCAATATCCCATTTCCCTTGTTACAGTTATATAACCTTGTTATTTGTTTCTCATGTTATCCTATATCCTTGCTTTCTGGTCCATAAAAATATCATATCCTAGAGAACTTATTTTATTTTTTAATTTTTGTCCCACACACCTAGTACAATATCTAGCTAATGGCAAACATTTAATAAGTGATGGTTATTGATTGATTGATGAAAATAAAATGTTATAGAAATGCTGAAAATTTTGTTTCATTTTCTGTTTATTTGTTTTCCTCTTGACACTTTCATTTTTAAATGCTCTTGGGATGATAAAGTTTAGTTGAGCCTCAAGGCAAGCTTTCTGTAGACTTGTTTTCTCCTCTGCTTTTCATTGTTTTATGAGGCAATTCTGCCAGAAATCATTTGTCATCATCCTAGTATAGTGATTTACAAATGAGTTTGTCTTCTAAACCAGTGTTGACCTTAGCTGCCATTTTTCTCTGCTTGGCAAAAAGATCGTGTTTGCTCACTAAGGTAGTTTCCTGGATCTTTTGGCCTCTTTAATGTGGCAACTACTTTACATTATTTACACTTTGGGGACTTGTGACACCCTAGGGCAATATTGTTGCATTTTTTAAACAACTTATTTCAATAGGTCAGTTTAGGTTAAAGTTATTACGATTATATTCAGTGTCTCCTCATCTTTATTTTTTTCTAACATGATCTAAACTTTAAACTCAAAATGGATTACTATCATATACTAGGATCTTGATAAGTATTTGACAAGTGAAAGAATAAACTAGTTCTTGGTCTGATTGGGCACAAATATTTGTTTTTTGTTTTTTTCTAAATTGATTTTTACATCTGTAGCCAGCCATTTCATGCTGTTCAGATCAGTTTTATTTTTGTGTGATGTTTCATGTTCATGATGCCCAATATCCCTTTGGAAATTTAACTGATTCATCAAGTTAATTCATTGTTGTGCCACAGTTCTCTTTTATTGTCCTGATTCAGTTTCCCTAATTATCCTGACTCAGTCTAAATCACCTTGCCTCAGTTTCCCTAATTATCCTGACTCAGTCTAAATCACCTTGCCTCAGTTTCCCTAATTATCCTGACTCAGTCTAAATCACCTTGCCTCAGTTTCCCTAATTGTTCTGCCTCAGTTTCTAATTGTTCTGCTCAACCACCCCTCCCTCTTAATCATGATGATCCAGATAAGGAGAAAGACCTTCTATCTTAAGCATCATCAAAATGTTGGGTGCCTCTCCCCACTCTGTAATCCCCAATATAAGATGTCTCCCATGCCGCCCCCATCCTGTCAGATTGTTAGTTCCTTGTTCCTGCTCTCAGCACTCTGACTCCGCCCCGCCTCTGTCTACCCCGAGTCAGAGCCACGTGTATATGTCATCTAGAACTCACACTGTTTGCTGGTTTCTTGGAGTCTCATTCAGCCCTGGGACCAAACCATGGATCCTTTTGGTCCCAGTAAATCTCTCCCTTTCAAACTCTCTTATCTCTTTCTTGCCTCAGTTTCTCTGGCATTACAAATCAATTAGTTAATCAAGATCCTTCTTGTGTCCTATTTCAGTTCTTCTTAGGGAGAAGACACTATCTGTGTGTGTGTGTGTGTGTGTGTGTGTGTGTGTGTGTGTGTGTATGTGACTAGTATCTGTCTCTCAGTATCTCTTTGGCTTGGCTTTCTCTGTCCCTCTGTCTCTCTCTCTCTGTCTTTGTCTCTGTCTGTCTCTCTCTGTCTCTCTGTTTCCCTATCTCTCTCTGTCTCTCTCTCTATCTCTCTCTGTCTTTCTCTGTCTCTCTCTGTCTTTCTCTGTCTCTGTCCCTCTGTCTCTCTCTGTCTTTCTCTGTCTCTCTCTGTCAGTCTGCCTCTGTTTCTCTGTCTCTCTCTGTCTCTCTGTTTCTCTGTCTCTTTCTCTCTCTCTCTGTCTCTTTCTCTCTCTCACTTTCCTTCCAAATTTATGCCCCAGTCCTTCAAGGCAATACTTTAAGTTAATTTTCAACAAATCTCTCTTGGATCAGAAATTCTGGTTTCAACGGAAGCCTTATTCTACCATTGATTATGTAACCTTGAACAAGTTGATGTCTTCATGATTTTGATAAGGAACAGGGACTAAAGGTCCTTTAAGATCCCTTCTAACTCTGCTATTCTATGATTTTTTTTCACATTTTAACTCATAAAAAGTTTTAAATGTGTTCCTTCCCTAAGATAACCCCCTTTAAATGGAAGATTCCAGAATGCCCAAAGCAATGTAAAATAGATTTTTCTGGCACACATCTAATTGAGGGAATGGGGAGGGGGTAGGGTGTTGGTTAGGATTATTCCATAGAAGTATATGATCTCACCTGTCAAGTGTAATCAGGCAGGGAAACTTGCCTGTACTTCCCAGTCACTTTGACAGGATGCCCAAAGCATAGAAAGGGAGGATGTGAGGAAAATTGAGGGGACAATCCTGTATGAGAGGCCTTGGAGCATGAAAGTTATTCCAGAAGTATTCATTGCCTTTGTGGTTGGTAGCTATCCTACTACATGCTTACTCACTCTGACTTTTCTTTCTGCCCCATAATCTGAGTGTCCCCAAAATTTTAGTGGCAGTTTTAAGCTTTAATAGGTTTTGGAATAACTATATTTTGTACCTGGTGAGGTACCTTGCCTAGGTGATCAGTAAATAAAAGGGTTTAGATAAATAGAAGTGAAGAAATAAGAGTTAGGTGAAGAAAATGCAATTGAATTCAACCAGCATTTAAAACATCTCCTGCGTGTCAGGTACTATCCTAGAAATAAGGGAGTCAAGATAAATCCCTGTACCAAAAAGTTTATATTTTATTGGAAGGGATATAAGATGGAAAATTAAGTAGAAGAAATATGAGAACACAACAATTTCAGTGATCAAGAAAGATTCATAAAGAATATGGTATCTGACTTAAGTCTCAAAAGAACCTGAGAATTCAAAGAGAAAAAAAAAGAGAAGTGGATGTATTTCAAATGTGGGGAGTTGATGCAAAGACACAAATGAAAGAAAGACAATAATGAGTTTATTCAACAGTGAATTGGCCAATTTGAATGGAACATTGAGTGTGCAAAGGGATAGCATGTGAAATAGTCTGGATAGGTAGATTGGAGGCAGATTGTGGAAGGGTTTAAATGCCAGGCTGAGAAGTTTATACTTTATCCAGAAGCAATAGGAGCTACTGAAAAGTTTTGAAAGTGAATACTCTAGAAACTAGAAATCAGTAGAGCTCTACCATTAGAGATTGCAAGGAAAATTAGGCTTGGGATGCTAATTTGATTGTATGAGACAGGACAGGGGAAGAAGTAAAGAAGAGAGATTTACTGACTTTTAGGGTAAATATGGACTTCAGAGGCCATTTAGCCAAATCCTGACCTGAAAAAGGATCCCATATACAGTGTCTGACAAATGCTCATCCCAATTTTGCCTGAAGACTTAGAGTGGGGAGAACCCTGCAGATGACACAGTTCTGAGAGGAATAGCTGACACCCCTGTTCCACATGCCTGAACAATGCATTAAAGGATATTGGGAAAGTATTCTTGCAGAAGGTATGATTTTAGCTGGGACATGAAAGAAGAAATGTGTGGAGATGAGGATGGGCAAAAGTCTAGGCATGTGAACCAGGAATGTTATCTATGCCTTTGAATAAATCTGAATGATTCTGAATGAACTAGAAATACATAGCCTGGAGGAGAGAAGACCCCAAGAAAATATGACGAATGTCATCAAACATTTCATAGTTCATAGGATCATAGATTAAGATCTGAAAGGGATCTTAGAAATCATCTCATTTTACAGATGAGGAAGATGAAGAGAAGAGACTATTTGACTTGGCCAATCCAACAGACAGGTAGTAACAAGGGCAGACTTGAATGAAGGATTGCTGACTCCAAATCCAGTATTTTTTTTCCTATTATACCATAATACTTACACATGGAAAAGCAATTAAACTTGTTCTACTTGGTCTTAGAAATGATGGGTGGAGGTTACAGGGGCAAATTTAGGACTGGTGTCAGGAGGAAAACAGTCAATAATTAGAACTATTCAAAAGGGTAGTGGGTTTTCTTGAGTAGTAGTGGCTTTCTCCTCATTAGAGCTCTTAAAGCATAGTCTGAAAATTTATTGACTCTTGTGGAAGTAACTCTTTTTCAGGCATGATGGAACTCTGTGAAGCCTCTTCCATCTCTCAAATTCTGTGATTCTGTGAAAAGTCACAACAACCTTCCTCCTGTCTCCTTCCAAGCATCTCATGTCATATTTGGACAGTTCTAATTGTTAGTCTATAATTATTATTGTTTTTCTTTATATCAAGCCTTAATTTGAGCTTTTGAAACTTCCATCTATTGTGTTCTCAGGACAAGAAAAAGGAATCAGATTGTTCTTATACATAAAAACTTTTTAGCTATTTGAAGATATTTCCATATCTATTTAAAACTTTTTGTTTGTTAGTTTGTTTTTCTTCCAGACAAAATATTCTTGATTTCTTCAATAGCCTTGTAGCATGATCTTGTAATCAGACTTCAGTCACTCAGCTTATTGATTTTTTTCCTAAAATCTCGAGGGATGAGGTGGGAAACCAAATACAATATTACAGATATAGCCTCACCAGGAAAGAGGATAGTGGAATCATAATAATCTTCTTTCTAAATATTCTGTCTCTTTATCAAAAATAATGGTGTGTCTGGTTCATTGGTTACTTAGTACACTAAAACTCCTGATCTTTTTTCTACTGAACTATTTTCTAGTCAAACCTCTCTATCTTACATTCATGAAACTGACTTTTTAAACTCAAATACAGGATGTCCCCAAAGTTTTCATATGGTTTTAAGATCTAGTAATGTTTTGGAACATTCTATAATCATATTTTACATGGACCTGCACTACTGGACTTTTGGGACTCCTGTAATAATATTCTACATGTATCTGTGCCAAGATTTTGGGAACATTCTCTAATAATACTTTACATGTAGCTGCACAAAGACTTTTTTGAATATCCTAAAATAATACTTAATTTGATTGAAATAAAATTAATTACCTTAAATAATATCTTGATAAAATTGCAAGAAAATTAGATACCTCAAATGAGGTGTTTTTAATAAATAGTTACTGGAAACTATCAAAAATGAAGCCTTTTGTAACTTAGATTCCCTTTTTAAAAAGCTTAGATAGAATTATTCTGCCTACGTGTCTATCTTATTATTTTCTCTGGTTTTGTATCTTTGTAAAATGTGAAATGTCTGTGACATGTTTGGTTGTTTGTAAATTCTGTTAACTTGAAAGAATTAAAGTATAATCAGTCAGAAAACTTCTAAGGGCTGGAAGCAAAAAACTTAGAACATTGGGAAAAATAAATGAACTTTTATGCTTGAAGCATTTTCCCAGTAAGAAGGACAATTCCCACGTTAGGCTTTCTGAGAGAGATAAGACTATCAAAAAAGAGAGAAAGAAAAAAAAATCTGCAAAATATTTTATTATTCTGTCATTTCAGCTTTGGCCACATTGGAATTACAGAAATTAAGTCAGTCGATCCAAGTTTGTAGAACTGTCAAAAACATCTTGGTAGATTTTGGAAGTTAAGGAGATTACTCATTATGGAATTTGAAGATTTATCATTTTTAAGATTGCAGAGCACTCCTGGGATTTTGAGTAATTCTAGGAATTTAATCCCTTCTGAAATATTTTAGTAAATTTTAGGGTACCTCTGTGTAGAATTTGCTTTAAGAAAAAATAAGAATTAAATCATATAATAGTTAAAATAATATTTGAACTTTCCCTAAAGATTGATAGCTTTATTGATTTAAGGAAATGAAGATAGGCAGCTCATTTTGAGGTAAACCCAAAAGTGATAGGGGAAAATAGGTATATAGTTTACACTTTATAACCATCTCTTGTTAACTCTTTCTTGACCATGAAAAGAGAAAAGATTGTTTAAACCAAAAATCTCCTGTGAACATACACCACCGATTCAGAGATACTCTACTTCTTATCCTCTTAACACCCCTCATCTCAAATCAGGTTCCTAAATACATGTTTTAAGTGAAAATACTAAGGAAATGTAGGGAAATTTGCAGTATGTTCCAGTTCCAGAAAATTATTAGCTGTGTAATATCAATAAGTTATCTTATCTCTGTTTACTCTAGCTTCCTGATGTATAATGAAAAAAAAAAATTGTCCCAGGATTGTTGTGGTGATCAAAATGATATGATTGTAAAATGCTAAAAATAGTCAACAGTGACTGTCATATGCTGAGTCCTGTATTATTTTTATTTCTTTAATTGAATGTAATAATTATAAATCTAAAATGAGTTTTAAGATGTCACAGGTGATAAAATTAATGATCTTTATGTGGGACAGTTTGAAAAGGCAATTAAGTGAGCTGGTGTCATCTGAAATTTTGTTTCATGTTTTAAATACATGATATTGTTTGTGTTGTTACTGTGTTTCTAAATTCTCCTTGATTGTGAAAATTGAGAAATGATTGAAACAGAAATCTTTTAGATAAAAATCTTTTAATCTGATTATTGTTAGATTATAAATTGGGCTTTTAAAAGTATGTGATTTTAAAAACCCATATATTTGAAAACTGTTAAATGTTTAATGAGGTATATTTTGTTACAAAACAGGCAGTGATGATAGTACTGATAGTGCTGGTGATGATGCTCCTATTGCTGCTGCTGATGATGATGATGATAATGAATTTGCTAAAATATCAAATTTTCATTTGAAAAGTCTTGGCTATTATAAAAGTATATATGGAACTTTAAAGAAATAGCTTCAAGACATTAATGAAGAATTATTTATCAGGTATTTGCTGTATGTCTGAAGCCCCAGAATATGGTTAGTTTTAATTCATAAGTAAAGGTTTAATGAAATGTTAACTATTAAGGAAACAGCAGGGAAAATATTCAAGTCCTCAGACATGGTTAGTGAAATTTTGCTATTTAAGGTAAAAATTCTTGGTACTACAATTTACTATTATTTTGAATTTTGATTATAAGGACAGTTGTCTGAATTATCATGAAGTCAATTGTAGAAAATGGCATGTGCTACAGTCTGAGAACTCTTAATGGTGGAGGTCTGTTCCTAGGAAAAGTTTTGGGGATGACCTTGATATGACCTAAGGCAGTATCATCTTGACTTTAAAAAAGGAAAAATTCTCCACTTGGTTAATCTTGATTCTTGTTTTTTAACATCCTGTGACTACATGATTGGCTGTCACTTATGACTCATGCAAATATGATTTATGTCTGGAACCATACAGAGCTAAGGGAATTTTCCCTTCTTATTATGATATATGACATTGTTATAAATAACTATGTCATTTTTTCCTTTTATAGCAAATTTCTATAATCAAGAAGTTTGTAAGATATATTGGACTACTTGCCATTTAGGGGAAGGCTTGGGAGAAGGGAGAAAACTGGAACATAAAGTTTTGCAAGGGCTAATATTGAAGAATTGCCCATGCATATGTTTTGAAAGATAAAAAGCTTTAATTTAAAAAAAAAGAAGTTTGTAACTAAAACACTAAATCTATTAAACAATAGATTGATATTGGAACATCTCTAAGTTACTATAATAGACTGCACATATGAAAATCTTGTAATTTAACCTATATTTTTGGTTAAATTATAACATAGGGACAAAAAAAAACAACCAAAGAAGTGATATAAAAGTCTTCTAATTAAATGAAATAATAAATTTTGAGAAAAGCAACAGGATTAGAATGTTTTCCTTAAGAACTACATACATGTGTATATGATTGACTTCCAAATTTATCTGACATGAAAATTCAGGCTTTGAGCATGTTTTTGTAATATGTTCTCAAAGTTGGATTTAGGATTCACATATAAATTGTATTAATAATGATTTAAAAAAGAGAGGTTTTTTTTCCCATTTCTAAAGTGCATGTCTAATGAAAGGCAGAAGAACTCATTTTATACTTGTACTCTCATAATTTTTAAAAGATTATTATACCAGATATAGGATTTAGATAAAGTTAGAAGTAGCAAATTATAAACAAATTCTCTGAAGTTTCAAGATTGGAGAATTAGATTTATTAAATTGTATTGTCTTGTTACTGCAAAATTATCTCAGAACTTCTAGATTTAGAACCAGAGAAGCAGACCCCCTTTAGAGTTGTTCTGAGAAGAGAGCCTGTTGTCCAAGAAAAGATATCTAGAGACCAATTAACTACATGAGACATCTGGGTCTCAAAATGTCCTAGAAAAAAGGACATTGAGAATGGGTTACTGGGATACAAGGAGACTTGATGTTAGTTATTATTGGTGATAACTATTGATCTTTTGTTTCAAAATGTTTATTTAAGTTTTCTTGGTTACCTTGGTAACATGTAAATTTTCCTTTTCATAACCAGTCCATTGTGAACCTCCTAAATAATTTGATCTGTAATCTGATATTAATGTGACTATAATTATGAAGTTATGAAAAGCCTTTTTGCAGAGTTTGAATCTAGCCTTGCATAGCTGGGGAAATGGACAGTTTCTATGTGCCCTGTAGAGGCCCTTAATGAAGGAACTATGACATGCTGACCAGAAATTCAGATTCAAAACTTGATGCAAGGAGTTTTCTTACAATATCACATCTCAAGCAATCAATGTCTTATCTGAAAACTGATGAATCAATAATTGTTTCTAAGGACCCCTACCAAGTACTTTTGACTATTGCTACAGCTGCCAAACTTACAGATAGGGATTTCTGGAGCATCAGAAGAAAGCCCCTATTGCCCAGGAAATGTCATTGTCCTATAAGGTTCATCTAGTAGTGAAACAGCCAATATCCAGACGAAACAGCCACCCCAAGATTCTGGACAAGGGTTGTCCTAGTTTTTTTTTTCCTTTTCTTTTTTTAATGTGCTCAATTCCAAGTCCTGATTCCCTATTAGGGGTTTCTCAATGATACTTAGGACACATTTCCCCAGTAATCTTCTCCAGAAACTGATCTCCTGGGATAAAAATGCCATTCCATCACTACTAAGGGGGAAGAATTAACAAATTGCCAGATCTGCTACTTTAACTCTAAGTTTCCATAGCTGGCCCTTAAGTTTACATCTTGTCATGGCCCAACTGCCTTCTTGGCTTATATTTGCATTTTCTTTATTTGTCAAAAGGGAGAAATTTTAGCATATAAGAACACCCATATATTTTTTACTCCTTTTTCTTTTTGCTATTGGGAGACACCCTGTTTTTCAGAGCTAAAGCTGTGTCCTAAGGTTGGCCTAGCAACAATCATTTCTGCTCACTCTCTGGATGAACACTACTATAGCTAAATCATAGAACTGATGATCCCTGAGCTTGGGCAAGCACCAGTGGTCCAAGCCAGGAAGCCCTAATATGAATGGACTTTTTGTTGCTAGACAACTTTGCCTCACTATTGTGTTGTGCCTTATTATTGTGGCTATACTATACTGTTTGATTCTTTATCTAATTACAAATATCTAAATCAAAGTTTAGCCCCACTGCTTTGGGTCTCCTACTAGAAGAGGTCCTAAAACACAAGTCTCATTTTTCTACCTCAAACGTATAAAGAAAACTTTTTGCTTGTAACCCATGGGAACACTTTCATATTTTTAGAGTTAATAATGGTTGTAAATGACCATTTTGGTAATTTGTTGCTGGAGTTAAAACTATTTTCAGAGTTAGTATAGGAATGTTTTGGGGCAGGGAGGAGAAGGATAGATATGGGGTATGATATGAAGTTGGCCAGGGGATCCTTAGTGGATCTGAATTGAAGCTATACATAGTGAATGCTCACTAATCAGAAGCCCAGAGCATGAACTTCCAACACTACATTGAATGTTGTAGTTATTTGTTCTTCTGATTCAAAGAGGGGCAAAGACATCCTGGGCAATGTTTTTATTTGTTCATGAATTGGATTTAGTGAGGCAGAGTTGGAATGGTGGCTAGAGCCAAGAACCATGCAATAATTGAGGGCACAAATTATATCTAATATTGTTATAAAGGTCTGGAAAGCCATCTGTATGCTAAGAGGTTTTAGAGCTAGTCATTTCTTCCCAGATATTCCCTGGGGCAGGTCTCTGTTTATGATAGGCTGTTCTGGTCAAGGTGGACCATTGCAACATGGAACCCCCCTGTTCCCTACTGTCCCCTCTCATAGGTAAGAACCAGGCTGTGCTTGCCCTGGGTGTCTCCTCATTTCAGTTGAGTTTGCAGATGCATGAAGACTGGGTAGAGCAGTAAAATAGCTCTGGAAATGAAATGAGGAAAACAAGAAATCTGATTTGCTTTCCTGAATGCTTGCAGAGCTGGTGCAGGGAAGTAACAAAGGAAGAAAACAACAATAAATACTGAGGAGATGGTGTTGATTCAGAACTGGCTCAGTAACAGCCACTTGGAAAACAAGGAGAGAACGACATGCTGACTTCTCTTTAATATAGAGCATTTCCATTCTTCTTTCACAAAGAGATCTGAGTAGCAACTGAAAGAAAGTGTTATCCCTTGACTTTTGGTAAAATATGGCTGCGATCAGACTAATACAGAGAACAGCTAATCTGAGTTGTAGACATCTTTTGAGCAGATTCTTTTCAGTTGATTTTGATTGCTGAGTTTCCTGGGGCATCCATGGTGGGAATGGTACAATACATGCAGGAACTTGCACATGCCCAGGGGCTATATTAGGAGTTCAGGAGGATGAGGATTGTCCTGATCTTTAAATGACCTGGGGAAAATGACATTATATTCTGTGCTTCCCTTTCTTCATCTGTCACTAGATATGGTGATTAAAGGATCACAGGTTGTTTTGGACAGGGATTTTCAGTTGAATGGTAAGGTAGGAAGCCAAACTTGCTGAGAGTTAAGAGACAGATTGGAAAGGGAAAAGGAAATAGATGCAGGTTTTCTGACTCAGGATTCTTAGGATGATTGCTCTGCCTTGGATTACCTGTGGGAATTATTACAGGTACCACTATTAGAAATTAATTTTGATTAAGATCAGATATCAGTGTCATTGATTTCTTGGTAATCATCACTTTTAGCTGGGGCTGCAAGAAAATCCGTTCTATGCCATCTAAGTGCCATTGTTCAGGTATTTCAGTTGTGTCCAATGTTGTGTGACCCCATTTTGGGTTTTCTTGGCAAAGATAGTGGAGTGATTTCTGTTTCCTTCCACATGAGGAAGCTGAGACAAACATGGTTAAGTGACTTGTCCAAGGTTATATAGTTAATAAGTATTTGAGGCCAGATTTCAGCTCAGGAAGATGTCTTCCTGTACTCTATATTCTACACCATCTGGCTGCTTTTTTGCCTGCTACATACCAAGTACCCACAGAAATACACAAAAACACAGTAGAGATGCCAGTTTAATTTAATAAGGCTTCCTCCTGTATTATATGATCAAAAATCCCTTTCTACCATTAGCCTCATGGCCCTCAGTTAGAGGTGATACTGTTCCCTTTAAGTAAAAGAAGATAAGCCAATGACTTTCCATTATACACTATATTCCTACTGCTTTAAAGAGAGTGAGGGGATAATATGGAGTCCATCTCCAGACGGCCATATGACATTCACACACTGTTCCTCTAAATGCAGGTGACTCTTAGGTACCTCACAGATTTGTAGGAAAGACATAGTACTTGTAAAAGCATTTAGCATTGTGCCTGGTATACAGCAGGTGTTAATAAATGGTTATTCCCTTTCCTCTTCCCTTCCCTAATGCTTTGCTTCTTGGTATATGGAGACATACAAGGTCAGGGCTCAGGTTCTGATGAGACCAAATTATATGGATTAAAAAGTGGAAAATCCAGTTCATTTTTCCAGATTATGTCATAATATTTTCAGGCAGTTAGGTGGCACTGGACCTGGTATCAGTAAGACATGACTTCAAATCTCACCTCAGACACTTAATAGATGTATGACTGGGCAAATTATTCAAGCTCTATTTAACTCAGGTACCTCATCTATAAAATGGGGATAAGATTATCTATATTGTTAGCCATATATCTACATAGATAACGCCTTTCTACTAGGGTTGTTGTGAGAATAAAATGTGATTTGTAAATCTTAAAGCATTATATAAATTCTAGCCAGTGTTGTATTTCAAAATTGTACCTTTCTTTCAGAGCTTAAATCTTAAAAAAAAAAAAAAAAATACAGCGAAGTAGGCTGTACAAGTATGATTATCTCTGTTTTACAGATGATAGAACTAAGGCTGAATGTAGGGAAGGAATTTGGCTCCTCAGTCAGTGAGTGGCAAAATCAGGATTTGAGCTCAATTCTCCTGGCTGTCAGCCCTGTGTTCAGTCTTCTGAACCAGACTGCAGGGGACTGCCTCAATTTTTCACTTTTCCTTTGGATGTTCTGGTGTCCTGTAGGCCTTGCCAGATTGTAAAACCATGCTCTACGTGGGAAATAACATTAGGCTAATCCCCTGCAAGGCTCCTCTGACATCCTTTTTTCTTCCTCTTAATTTCTATTTCAGTGGAAAGATAGGTCCTTTTCCCCAGGTATCTGCACCTTATTTGGTTTAATTTAGAAAAGAAACCTTTTCTTTCTTTCCTTTTCTTAAAAAATTAATTTGGGAAGAATCCTCAGTTATCTGCAGCTCACTAGGCAGACACCCTGGCTCTAGGAATTAGGGGACCAGCTTGCCTCAGAGGGATAAAAAAAGGATCTTCTATGGCTACTGAAAGGAGAGGTCCCACTGGGGGAAGAAGGAAGGGGTTATAAGAAGAGAAAGAATTCGTCTGCACCATATGCAATCAAACAAGGAAGGCAGTAAAAACAGTTGGGCCATCCCAGGTAGAAGCCCTAATTTTCCACACATTCACACCTCTCTCCCCCATCTTGTTTCCTAGATTCCTGCACTTTCAGCTTCCCAAGGAAATAGGAGAATGACTCTTACCCCTCAGTTCTGGTGTTGGGAGTGGGTTATTATTGTTATTATTGTTTGCCCTTCGCAAAGAGGACCTTGACTATGGAGCTGATGCCATGATATGCAAGTGACTTGGATTTAAGTGAGGGAGACTGGACAAAGTCACCTGTCTCCCTTTCCCCTCCAGAGCATCTGGATCCAGTGATCAGGATGACTGGAGATGGCTCTGGATGCAGTGGGAACTTTGGCCTTGATCTTTTTAATCTAAAATCTTCAACATTCACTGATTAAGCCTCAGTAGCAATTGAGATGAAGATTCTCCTCTTTCACCTAGAGAAGATGAATCTTGTCAATGAGTCCTAATGCTCATGCTATATAGAATTTATTGGCCGGATTCTGAGTAAATTAACATTAAGAAAATGTAACGTCAATCTGGGGGTGGGGTTCAGTAAAAAGAGGAAGAAGAAATAGGAATAGAAATAGAGGAAGGGTAGGAGAGTTTACTTAAAAGTCCTGGGAGGTGGGGAGGAGCTCAGGAGCAGAAAGAGTGATAACAGTGTTGATGAGGAAGAAAGCTGAGAAACAGAAGAAAAGAAGGAGAAGAGAGTTGGGTTAAGAAAAATGAGAGGAAAGAGAAATAGGAAGAGATAAGAGAGGAGGACAAGGAAAAAGGGAGAAGAGGGAAAGGAAATAGGGAGGGGTAGGAGAAAGAAGAAAAAAAAAGGAAGAAAGAGAAATGGATAAAGAAAAGGACACCATGGAGGGTTTTCATTTAAAACTGGAAATAGGCCTTTTAATCCAAGCGGGAACATGGATTATTCAGGTCACTAGGCAAACACAGTGTGGCTTAGTCTCACCCCAGCAGCTCAATGTGCCTGTGGCCTATTGTTCCCCATGGCACTTTTACTGGAGGCCCTGTGATCAAACAGTAGGCAGAGCTGAGAAATGTGTTCCACAAACTGGGAGTGTTGAGAAACAAAATATAGAGAAGCCAAATGATTCTCTTCTCTTTGCTTCTCTGGATGGGTCACAATTAAACTCCAGCCTAGAAAAGGGCTCCTGGGAACTAGGGACCAATAGGCACAGACCCTGGGGAAGAGGAGAAAACTTTTACCACATTCAGACAGCAAAAAAGGGAAAGATTTTAGAATGGGGACAGCTCCCTTCATTCATTTTATAGAGAAGGCAAGTGAAGTCCATAGAACCCAGAGGGACATGTCCAAGGACATATAACAAGCATTAGATTTGAAGTGCTTTTCTTCACCATTGTACCAGGAGGTCTCTAAAGAGGCTGCAGTGGAGGTGGAGTAGATAGGGTTGATGCTTGGCAAGCAGCTCAGTAGTATTGAGTCCTATTGTGACTTTCCCCATTGTGTTTTCGATTTATCACAGATTGAATATGAAATCAAATGGGAATTTTTGGAATTTTGCCCAGACAACATACGAATATTGGCAGATGACATAGAAAAAGTTTAGAAACTCAAAAATGCATGAAATATGTGCTATTGTATTCTATAATATCAACCCAAATTTTAAAATTGGGTTTTGTAAATGCTCCATAAAAAAAGAAAAAATTCAAATTTCTTCTGTTACTAAAGGAAAGCCAAGACATTTACTTAGATTTTCCAGATCCTATGGACACTAAATTCCTACCCACCAAGATGTGATGGGATAACTGTGGTCAGCTTTCTCTAACTTCAGATCCCTTGAACAATAAGAACTCACACATCTGGAACTAAAAGGGATGTCAGGGGTCATTCAATTCCATCTCCTATTTTAAAGATAAAGGAACTGAGATTCAAAGAGCTAACTAACCAAACTAACAGGATTTGAACCCGTTTTCCTAGACTTATGGTTTAATGCTCTATCCTTTACATTTTGCTGGAAATACGTAGGCTCTGGGACAGAAGCAGTAGACTAGATTCTAAAATTCCTGGCCTCTGCCAAGACTCTCTCAGGACTAGGTCTCTGGAAGCCCATTCTACACCCTATTCCATCCCTCCAAGCATATATACACACTCAGACAAATCCAGGTTCCCAGCAGATCCTAGAGAATTAAATTAGCTTCTCTATGGCAGCTGCAGTTTGCTTTTTACCGCAGTGGTGGCTCAGTAGGGACCCTCTGGGGCCTGTGTGCTTATGACTGCTAAGGAGACACAGGAGGAGGAGAAAGAGCAGTCAAGGGAAACTAAGGTCTTTGGGTTGGTAAGAGTGGGAGTGAGGGCTGACCTCTCTATAGAGTGATTCATTAATTTAGTCCCAGTGTGACCCCCCACACCCTCCCAATTAGCCACTGGACAGACCTGGGACCAGGGGAGATGGACGGCAGACTCTAATGGAAACATTGATGTTGGTGATGATATAAACAGTCTGAGTTATGGTCTTAATTTGCACAGTGCCTGATGGATTTGAAATAAGTTCAAACTGGGTCAAGTGGCTCTGTCTCCTCTTTTGCTGATCTCACACAAAGTCTCGCCATCCATCAGGCTCACTCTCTCCGAGTGGCTGCCTCCTGCTCCATGTGCCCCCACCTCCTCCCCTGCAGGAGTTAGCTAGAGTCTCAGCCCTTCTTGGTGAGTGCTACAACCTGAAGATTTCTCTGTTTCTTGGTAGAGAAGGGTTGGGGGGAGGACATGACAGACTGGATAACCAAGTTAAGGCAGGGAAACTGTACTCGTCCCTTACCACCTGTGCCCTTCTGATAGTGATTCCTAAGTCAAAGGAATCATGTAGTTATAGAAAGCATATGACTGAGAATCAAAGGTAGTCAACCATATCCTTCAGCATCCTCACTCTACAATCTCTAGATTATGAACTCTCTGAAAGTACAGGCTGTCTTTTGTCTCCCCAAAGTTTGTGTCTGGCACATAGTAGGTACTTAATAAATGCTAATTCACTCACTGATCCTCAATTACCTTTGTGATTTTGGGGAAGCTATTTCATGTCCCTGAGCAGTGGGTCTTCTCAGGACAGAGTGCTAGGAGCTAAGAAGCTGTGATTCTCTAGGATGCCCCAGGATGTAACACTGCAAAGAAAAGTCTCTACCCTGATGCTTGCTCAGGGGGCCTTCTGCTCTTGCTGTTTCTAGACATAGGACTTTGCAGATCTTTGGTATATCAAAGGGAGAAGATTAAAAAACATAGTTTGGGCTGAGGAAATGAGACCAAAGTGCCTGAACAACCTGAGAATTAAGCATAAATTAAGTGATAAATTGAATTCTGTGCTCTCCTTCCAGATCTTATTATCACCATCCTTGACTATTGGGGTGACCTTCTGTCTGGTTTTCTCAACTCCACTTTTTCCCCAGACTAATTTATCCTTCATACTACCGTCAGAATGATTTTTCTTAGAACTGGCCATATCTCAGGTTTACTGAAAAATCAGCAGCAGTTGCCTACTGATTACTGCATAAAAAGCATCTGAAAAGGGGAGTTGGTCTGGAAGGAAGGAACTCTCAAGGAATCTGGGTAGCCACTATAAAAGTTGAGCATATCTTCAGAGAGAGAGCTGGAAATGGAGAGTGAGTAGTACATCTGGTCTTTCTCATGACATGGAGGTTCCAGGAAAGGGTTCACCATCAAAGCGTTGGTCTCAGGGTAAAATAATTCCTAAGGGGACAGGTCCCCCTTGGATAGGGGGGCAGAGGGAGGAAAATGAGCTAGAATGGATGGGCAGCTGGTCAGAAGGTGAGCTAGGAGGGAAGAGTAAGGAAGTTGGGATCTGAAGTGATAGTCATCTCATTAAATCACAAAATCAGATCCTAGTGAAGAAGTAGAAGCTAGTTGTAATTTATTGATGATACCATGACTCCTTGCCACAAATAGGTTGTACCTCAATCACTAGAAGTATCCAGAATAAATCTACTGGAGAAGGAATTGGCAAACTGCTGCAGTGTCTGCAAAGTAAACTCTGTGGACACTATGGTCATAGAAAGTCTGATATGCCTGAATAACTCAACAACATGTACAATGCACTAGAAGTAAACCTACTTTGGTGGTAGCACTTTCTCCCTCCTCCAGGATGGCAGCCTTTCATGGCACCTGAAGGCAGAAGGAACTGATTTTGCTGATGTTGGGCACTGTAGTGTGACGGAAAGAATGTCAGCCTCAACACTAGGAAGAATCAGGTTTATAATCCTGTCTCCTGCATTTACCAGCAATGTCTTTGGGGATACGGCACTCATTCTCTCTGAGCCACAGCTTCTTGTGGGTCAAGAAGGAATAAAGCCTCCCAGGGCCATTGTGAGGCTAAAAGGAGATAATGTATGTCACTTGCTCAGAGAACCTTAAAGTACCTTATATGTTTCATTATTGTCAAGCAATGGTGAGCAACGTATGGCATTTGGGGAAGAATATATGCTCTCTCTGCAAATAGTTTATGGAAAGCTAGAGTCAGGGAGACTTCTAATCCTAAGCCATGAGAGAGATGTTGAGTCTGAGCCGCTCTCTTTCACTTATGTGGTGATGTAAAACCGAACATCTATAGCAGTCTGGAACTCGATTTTTCTGACTCTGTGACTCCCAACCACTTACAGAGTGTACTTTCCCCATCTATATTTCCTATATCTGTAGCAAAAAAAGTAATCTTGTTGACCTTAAAAATTTCCCTAATTACTACTAGATTTAAAAATAACTTTTTGAGTTAATATTTATATGGTACATTAAGGTTTATTATAAAGGGCTTTACAAATCTTATTTCATTTGCTACTCAGAATAACCTTTTAGGATAGATGCTATTATTATCCTTATTTTATGGGTGAGGAAATGGAGGCTTAAAATAGTTAAGTGAGCTACTAGTTTACACAGTTAATAAGTATTTGAGAGAAGAATTGATATTTCTTTTATTTTAAATTTTTATGTATTTTATTCTGAACTTAAAAAATAAAACAAGCATTTCCAAAACAGAATAGGGGAAAAATTATACACGAAACTGCAAATATAAAGATAACTTTTGAAAAAAAAATCATTATTTAGTAAAAAAAAAAAATTGTTGGAAAAACTGGATATTTCCTTCTTATCACAAGTCTACATCTCTTATCCATTATACTACACTGTTTTTCTTTCCCTCCTCTTTCCTCTTCCTTCTTCATTCTTTTCCTGTTGACCCCTTCCAAATCTATGCTGTATTTCCCTTAGTGAGGAAGAACACAGGATTTAAGACAAGGTGTATGTTCCTAAGGTCTCAGGTATAAGCAGGAGTCCTAGGTCATGGAGATGTGAAGTTTCTGAGCCCTGGCCTCCAGAATTAACTATTCCCTCTGAATTGGGAAAAGCTGCTTTGCACATGGACCACAGTTCACTCCTTCTAGGCTGGCTGAACCCTGGGCAGCCAATTTGGTTCAAGGTGCTTAAGCTGAGTCTGATTACAACTGGGCCTAAGGGAGCTCAGCAGCTCAGCCCTAGAGTTCTCACATGGAGAAGAAAGGAGACTAGAAGAGTTTATACACAACAATAGGAGCCTCTGACTTCTCAAGATCATCAGACTAAACTGACAAAAATATCGCAGATTGTCTTCAGATTATATTTCTGACCCTAGAATTGAGATACAGTGACCATTTGGAGTAGTGTCCAAATCATCACTATAGCAAAACAAGTAGGAGCAGGAATTGTGCCTTATGGTGTGTGGGCAGCTGACATGCTCACTGCTGGGGAACAGGAAATGGTGCCTTAGGGATTAATTGACCATGGGGATAGAGACCAACATGATGAACCCTGGGAGTTCTAAATCAAAAAGAGATAGGTAGAGTATGGGGAGGGATTCCTGTCCATCCCTGTGGTGGAAAGGATGCTTTCAAAATTGTTTTTCTGGAGATCTAAAAGACATGAGTCTGTTCTTCTCTGCCCCTACCCCCACCCAGTGAACACTTCCTCTTTTCTTCCTAGAGGAGGAAGACTGCAATGAAATTCCTGTGGCTTCCATTCCTAATTCCACTCAGCAGCCTCAGCAGCCCAAAGAGCAGAGTAAAGAGTAGAATAAACCCACACTGAACGCTGTCCTGCCTAGTACAAGGTAGGAAGAGACTGTGCAGTGGGTCTACTGGAGGGGTTTTGTGTTATAGGAGGTGCTAAATCTGGTGCAAAGACAAGCTAATGGTTTGTTATGCAGTTGAATTTAATCACAGGTTTGGGAAAGCAAGAGAGAATGAAGCCTGAAAGAAAAACTGAACCTTCCCCCTGACTCCTAGGAAGATAGGATAATATATGTAGTGTTGGAAGGCACCTTAATGATCAACTAATTCAGCTCCTTCCCCATATTAAAAAGGTGGGTTTTTTTTTTCATTAATTCAACTTAAATCTTTTCAATGAACAAAAAAATCTATTTTTTTTCTCCTTCCTACCTCCCCTGTCCACTGATCAACAACAATAATGAAAAAAAGAAAAAAGAGAGGGGAAAAAGAAAGAAAAAACAAAACTCTTAGTAACTTAATAGACACTATCAAACAAAACAAATTCCTTTATAGACCTAGTCCAACAAAAAAAATCTAAATCCCCACCTTGATTTCAATATATTTTTATGAAAAAGTGCAATTCCTCTGATCTAATAGGGAAGGAAACTGAGACCAAAAGAGATTAAGTGACTTCTCTCCAAGATCACACAACTAATAAATGTCAGATTTGGGAGCTGAATCAAGTCTTTCTAAGTACAAGCTCATTTCTCTTTCTATGGCTCTCTCTCTCACTTGCCTCATTCCCTTCCAACCAGTCATAACTCCTTCAGAACTGTGGCCACCAAAAAAGCCTTCCTTATTAAGTAAACACAGGGACCCAGGCATTCAGAGCTGAAACAAAGAGAAGGAAGTCAAAGGAAGATTTTTTTTTTCCTTCAAAGACTAGGTTTGACACTAAAAGTATGGTTGGGGGTTTCCAATTCATCCCTGGTAGACTGTTGATCTACTTCTGAAAATAACTAAGACAAAAAGGGCAAAGTTTCCTCCTTCACAGACTAGATTCTGGGTCTACTACTTCCTTCTTCCTTGTCTTCTCTTTCCTCAGTGCTTCTTTTCCCTAAATTCATACAATCCAAAACAAGAAAGAATAGTTGACACACAACCATCTTTATCTCAAAGTGATTGATTCAGATTCAAGAACAAGGACAATTAAAAAGGAAGGACTAGAATCAGTCTAGGTGTAATTACCCAGGTACAGAGGGTACAGAGATACTCAATCATCCCTGCTGATAGAGCTACTGATAGCACAGATTTTAAAATGGCTGTATAGAAAGAATTATCCACTTTTTTTTTCCCTTTTTGATTTGATTTTTCTTGTCCAGTCCTCTAGGACAAGAAATATGTATAGAAGGATTACACATGTTTAGCATTTATTGGATTACTTGATGTCTAAGGGAAGGGGTGGGGAGAAAGGAGGGAGAAAAAAGTTGGAACATACTGTTTTACAAGGGTGAGTGTTGAAAACTACGCATATATTTTGAAAATAAAAAGTTTAAAAAAAAAAGTTACCCAAAGACCACATGTTCATCCTCTGTCCTTTGATTTCTACTGTGCTTGTGAGAAAACTCCCATCTCTTTGAATATTAGAACGACTGCCATTTTGGAAAAAAGAGAATGGGCTGTCTCAGGAAGTCAAGGTTCTAGCCGGTGGGATACTGGTCCAGGTACTTGTTGGATTACAGAATCTCAAAATCATCTCTTAATTGAAAGATAGTTTAGGGGTCATCTAATCCAACACATGTCTCAAAAAAAAAAAAATATCTCTTCTAGGTCAAGTGATTGTTTTGCTTGAATCCCACCAGTAAAGAGATAAATGGATTATCTCACAGGATTATCCATTCTAGGCTAGCTCTAAAGATGTTTTTTTCTTCTTTATATCAAGCCCAAATGTGCCTCTCTGCAAACCTCCTCTATTGCTTCTATTTTTGTCCTCTAGGTTTAATCCTTCTTCCACATAAGATAGATATGAAGATAATTGTTCCTCCTAGTTTTCTCTTCTCTAGATCGAAATATTTCTAACAAACACTCAAGCTATACTTGACTACTTTCCTAGTCACCCTTCTCTGGATCTTCTTAACCTTGTAAATATCCCTCTTAAGATGAGATTTCCAGAACAGCATATAATAATGTAGGTGTGATTTGACTATGAAAGTATAGTGAGACATATTACCTCTCATATACTGTATAAAGTGGTAGATTAGGAGTCAGAGAGATCTGTATTCAAATCCTGTCCCAGACATTTAGTACTTGGATGACCTGGGAAAATTATCTAACCTGTGCCATCCTCAGTTTCCTCATTTGTAAAATGGAGATAGTAATAGTACCTACTTCATTAGGTTTTATTATTTCTCCTTCTTTCTTGAAAAAAAAAATAACATCATGAGGGGAGTGTCTTGACTTACATATGAACTGTATTTAAGTGAGCAAAACTATGCAAAAGACTATCCTTTTCTCTTTATTTACCTCACTCTATCTTCCAGGGTCATTAAAGTCCAGTGGCAGAGCAAAAATCAAGATAGCTAGTGATGACCCAGGAGTGAATACATTGATCTTTCTAAATTAAAGCCAAGTCTCAGTTTGTCTGGGGCCTTGTGCATTTAATATCTAAAGGCTAGGTAAGAGTTGAGACCAAGAAACATTTTTTTTTAATTTACCATCATAAATATATCAACTTGGGAGGGGAAGACCCTCAGAGGTTCTGACCAGAACAGAAAACAATTTCTATTTACACTCATTCTTAGCCATCAAACTAAAGCCTAAACTGTGAACCACAGAGGTTTGAGTTGAGAGATATTATTGATCATTCAATTAAATCAGAGTGATTTGGGTTTAAAGGGTAGTCAAACAGCTCAATTTAAAAAACAGAGGGCTTTTTTAGAGTTATGTTTTAAGAAATTATAAGAGAAAACTGCATAGAATAAAGGCAAATTATTCCAGCATTTTTTCTTTTAAATAATAAATTTTATTGATATATTGATATAGTTTGTTTTTACATTATCTAGATTTCCCCCTTATATCTTTCTTCTTCCCAGAAAGTCATTCAATAGAACAAAGAATATTTCTTTTAAAAAAGGGAAAAGAAAATTAGTAAAATCATTCAATATGTCGAAAAACTTTGAATATATATATGCAATATTCCACACCCAAATATCCACCTCCCTCCATCTATAAAGGAAGAGAAGGTATCCCATAAACAAATTAGGAGAAAAAGGAATAATTTACTTATCAGATCTTTGGAGAAGGAGGAATTTATGACTAAAGAATTAGAGAACATTATGAAAGGTAAAATGGACAACTTTGCTTACATTAAATTAAAAAGATTTTGCACAAACAAAACCAACAGAAACAAGATTAAAAGGAAAATATAAAGCTGGGGAAAAATCTTTATAGACAATATTTCTGATAAGGTCTCTCTCATTTCTAAAATATATAAAGAACTGTGTCAGATATATAAGAATATAGTAAGTCATTCCCCAATTGATAAGTGGTCAAAGGATATGAACAGACAATTTTCAGATAGCCAGATTAAAGCCATTTATGGTTATATGGAAGAGGAAGTATCTTTTCATATCTCTTCTTTTGGGTCACATTTGTTCTTTATAATTTCATTTTTGAGTATTTTTCACTTGTAATTTTTGATTATTTTATGCATATTTTTATGCACATTTTTCCATTTCCTCAAGGTATACAGTATTTTCTTGGTTATGCTAACTCCACTCTGCCTCATTTCATTTAAGTATTCTCATACTTTTCTGTATTTATATTTGTCATTTATTATAAATCTATCAAATTTGCACCAAATCCATTTCAGAAAGATTTCATTCTAATCTGAACAAAGTTTTCAGCATTTCAGTCTCCTACCCCATTATTCTCCTATTTCCAACATCCCCTTCCCCCTCAAAAGAGGGCAATAGTGGTGATGTTATAGCTTTTTGAAAAAGGAGGATGCAAAGGGCTGAAACTGTGAATAGGTGCACTTGAATCAGATAAACCTAGCACTTAATGCTAATTACCTATTGGACAATAACTCTATTAGCATGTTTGGAATTTCTTTTCTCACAGTTAATGCTAGCTCAATGCTTGAGGTTAGGAGAATTGTAGGAGGGATTAGGGGGGCTTGTAGGGAGATAAGCCAGAGTCACTTTGGAGGTGGATAAGGAGAAGGGAGGTTGTGGAGAGCTTGTGGCAGTTTTGTCCATCACTTCTCCCCCAAAGACCAAGGACTTTTGCTTATCCTGACTCCGGCTGATTGTGAGGCCTCCAGGGAGCTAGACTGGACTTCAAAGGAGGAGAAGGAAGAAGAGGAGGAGAAGGAGGAGGAGGAGGAGGAGGAGGAGGAGGAGGAGGAGGAGGAGGAGGAGGAGGAGGAGGAGGAGGAGGAGGAGGAGGAGGAGGAGGAAGGGGAGAAAAAAAGAGGGAAAGGAAGAGGAACAGGAGAAGAAGGAGAGCAGTATTCCCCAACTTTTGTTTGAATTGGCTAGTTGGGTTTCCGGATGACAGCTACTACTATTCTCAAATAATAGGATAAACACAGTTAATATAAAACAGTCTCCTAAAGTTTGGTTTACTTCTTCCCACAAACATACACAGCATCCATAGGAGAAATAAACTTAGATAACAGTAGTGAAAAATGTGTAAGAAATACTTACAGCAGGGTTTAATTCACAGCAGTTGCTCTGAAAGTCCTTCTCTTTGTGTAGAGACCTCATTCAGAATTCTTTGTTGCTCATCCTTCATTCTCAAAGAGGACCAATGGCATCACAAGAATGATGATTTTTGTATGATGTATTTTACCTCATTAGGTCCTTGTGAGTATCAAATGAAATAACATAAAGCTCTTTGAAAACCTTAAAGTACTATAGTTTGTAGTTATTGTGTCCTAAATGCTGTAATTTTCTATTCAGCCTAATATCATATTAGTTATTTTGACCATGATATTGTACTGTTGATACATATTGAACATGCAGACTCTCAGATTTCTGGATCTTTTTCAAATGAATTTCCATTTAAATAAGTATTTCACTTTGATCTCTATTAAGTTTTACTTTATTGCATTCTTCCTAATGTTATAATATATCAAGATCTTTTCAGATCTATCGTATAGTTCTGCTAGCATTGTGTCACCTGCAAATTTGGTAAGCAAGTGATTCATGCCTTTATTTAAGTTATTAATAAAAGGATAAATAATATAAGACTAAATATTGTTCCCTTAGGCATTTCACCAAAGATCTCCTTCAAATTTCACATTGAACAAATAAAAACTATTTTGATACATTTATTCAACCATTTAGGAAGCCACCTAACTGTATTATGCTACAGCATCCATCTCTGCCTCTTGTCCACAAGAATAGAATGAGAAATTTAAGTGCTTCATTAAAATCTAGAGAAGATCTATCTATACTATTCCCTATTCTACTGGTCTAATAACTTGACTAGCAAAGAAATGAAATTAATTTGGCATTATCCATTCTTGATGAATCCATGCTATTTCTTTATTATAACTATATCTTTCTCTATATATTCATTAGACATTAATGTGATCCAATTTTTTTTTCCTGCAATTGAGGAAAAGTTTACTGGACTATCAATATCTTGCCCCTTTTGTGTGTTAATTGAGGACAGTTATCCTTCTCCAATGGCACCTCTTCTCTTTTCTAAAAGCCTTTAGAGATCACTGATGATGGCTTAGCAGTCATAACCTCCAGCTTTTTCATTACCCAAGGCCGTTACTCATTCATTCATTCCTGGTGACTTAAACACACCAGGAATTGCATTGCTTTCTTACAGTTTCCCAACTTGACTTTCCACTCACTGTTATCTGCTCTGTTTAGTCTTTTCAAATCCAAAAGTTTTTCTCTTTGCCCCAAGAAAATAGTGTCCTCCTGTTTTCCTCAAAAAAAAAAAAAAGTCAACAACAAAGCAACAACAAAAGAAAAACCTTTTTGTTGTTATTGTTGTTCTTAGTTTTCCTTACCAGCCTCAGATCATTCTGAGCTTTAGCATTCCTACAATTTTTCTAATGGAATAGCAACCACTTTTGTATTCATCTTCCATCATCTGCCCTTCATTCTACCTTGTGTACTTGTCTTTTAAAAATCTATGTTATTTGATGAGCTGCTTATGCATACACATTGGCTTCAATTAGATGAAACACTCAATTGTTTATCTTTGTGACTTCAGGATTTCATTCTTCATACTAATTTCTCCACGTTACTTTGTAGGACTGAATTCTCCACAGGTTTCTACCTTACTCTGAGATGCTCAATACCTCTCAGGTTCAATACTGGGTTTGTTTTTGTTTCAGGGTTTTTTAAAAATTTCCACCTCATCATTTATTTTTAATTTTCAATTAATTTTTAATTTATGAAATGAATATAAAACACACTATTTTGCATTGTCTATTTAAACCTTGGCCCAAGCTTTCACCAACACATCTCTATGCCAGTCTGTGCAAAAGACACACGCATCTAAAAATGGAAAGCATTTAACTAAGACAGAGCAGGAATATAAATAGCAAGGAATCAAAATTAGATTGCAAAATATGGCCCCCACCTATATACATGAAAGTCATCTTCTATACATCCAGGGAATAGATACTTCAATTCCCTTTTACTTATTCTACTCCTCCCCCCTCCATCTCTCCTTATAGCAGGAAGTTGGGGTTAAGTTTAGGGTGCTATATAATTTGACTCAATTTTTTTTCTTTCTAGTTTTCTTAGGGCAGGCTAACAAATGTTGATGCTTCTGGTGTAATCTGAGTCATATCATGGCCAGGCTGTATTGTGGGGTTTCCTCTGATGTTCCCTGAAGCATTCACTATCCTACTGCAAGGGGTCTACCTTCAATTTGTACCTCTAGCCATTACATTGCCTGGCTCTAGTTCATTAAAGTTCATTGCTTAATAAACATTATTCCACATAATTATTATCTCTTTCTTCTAAGCCCAAACCGCTTGTTCTCTTTCCACAGAATTGTCATATCTTTCTGCCACAAACTTGTTTTTTAGTCATAAGGCACTCCCAGGAATTCTGCATCTTAGGTTTTCTCCTATGAGCAGCTGCTCCATCCATGCTGAATAAACTAATAAACTGCTGGGTAAACTAAAACTTCCTTGGGAATTATCTATTACAGGCCCCACCCAAATTATAGTCTTAGTTTGTAGAATTCTATCTATCCTTTGTCTGAATTGTTTGAAATCTGTTTTATCAAAATCTCAGGTACATGCTACACTTTGCCCAGATTTCTTTTTTCTTTCCTAATCTATTCAAACTCTTAATTGGAATGGCTGCTTTTCCCCAAAGTTCCCACCATTTTGCCTTAGCAAATAGCTCCTTCTTGTTAAATAGAATCTGATATTGAATAACAACCCTTCTCATTAAATCTTCTACCTTTTGAAGAGTTATCATTAAAGGAAAGCAGGAAATTATTAGCTGTTCTAATTTTGGCTCCAGAAATTGACAGATAGTTCAAGTCCTTTCATTATTGTATATCCCTCCTTGTAAGATTTGTTATCTATTGCCCCAAATCCTCAGTTATTTCTTCTTTCTGTCAAGGAGGTCTATGGTCTATTCCAATAATAATATTTCTTCTTGTTTCTCTCTCTATTGATATTTACTCAAATATTCTTTGCTATGCCTTAATCCTCTAATTCCTAAATTTATTTCATGTGAATATATCTTCCAAATTCCAGCCTTTACCTATTCCCTTCTTTTTGCAAAAGATCTAACTTCCCTTCATTGTTATATTCTAGTCACAGGCCCCATTCCACAAAGTGATACCTATCAATCAAAATTTGTGTCCTTGTCTTAAGATGTCTGGTTAGTCTTTCTTGTTACATCTATTTTGTGTACTTAAGAATATTTATCTAATGCCATTAATTCATTGTTGGTCCCTTCTCTGGATTTTTGATTTTGGGGCATCTCTTGTGCTATTCTTCTTCCTATGTTGTAATTACTCTGTAAAGCATCTGAATTTGATGGATATACATAGGCAGTTTCCTGCTTCCCCTTTCATTTTCAATTTAAAGCCCTTTTGATTAGATTTGCAAGACTCCAGGCAAATGCATTTTTACCAGCCTGGCCAAAAGCCTGTCATTTTTATATTTTATGCTTGTGGCCCAGAAATCCAAAACCCATTCTCAGACACCATCTTCTTAATTAGTTTCTTCCCAAATTTCACTTTCTCTTCCTAAAATATCCTTGCCTTCCAGTTGGCAGCAATGATGAAAACAATACTGGTGCCCATAAGGTGTTCACTTTTCTTACCCAATACTTCATAATCCTTAGCAAAGCCTTTAGAACCCATCTGGAAGTATAAATTTTGCCCACATGAATCTCTAGAAGTAGATAGTAGCCATTAGATTTGACAAGACTTGGAAAGTTTTCCTTCATATCCTACATACTTATGTGAAAATAGCAAACTTTGCTTTTTTTTTTTCTTTTTAAACAATGTATTCTATGCTCAGTTTGACAATAAAAAGACAAATAAATGTGCCACACCAGGGTCATGAATATTAAAGAGCTTTTGCTATAGAAATATAGAAAAATCTTATTATAATTATTATTATTATTGTCATCTTCCCAAGGCTAATGTCATAATAAACTTAGCAGAGAGAGACCCTGAATGCTTGTCCATCTGCCCATTCTTCCTGTATCCCAACTTACATCTCAGGTATCTCTGAATTCCCCTAGAAATGCATCCCAAGAACTGCAATAGGGGAAAAGAGCAGCAAGGTCAAGATGATAGGGTACTACAGTGGTTTTCTCAAGCTTCTTTTCTCAGTATTTTATACAATTAAAAATTATTGAGGATCTATACAAAGACTTTTTGTTCATGTATGTTATATTTATAAATATTTACAATGTTGGAAATAAAAATAATTTTGAATTTGTAGACCCTCTAATAGGGTTTCACAAATCCCAAGGATTTCTGGACCATACTTTGAGAACCACTGAATGTACTGGACCTGGAATCAGGAAGATATTTGATAGCTAAAAGACCAATTGTAAGATATTTAATTTCTCTGAGGTTGTCTTCTCCTCTATAAAAAGGGACTAATTATAGTACCTATCAAAAGAGGTGATGTATGCAAATCACTAGAAAACTTTAAACTTTTATAAATGTAAGCTCAAATTACTTGCAGAGTTGAAAACAATTGGTTAATCCTAGGAGTTTTTAAATAAGCCAATGACTTGAACTTCTGAAAGTGTTTTCAGAAACCACATATATTTTAATTTCCTCTCTATGCTATAAAGCACATAAAGTTCAGTTCTTTACATGTACTAAATTCTTTGCAAGTTGAATTGGAATCCAGTGTATGTTAAAGATTCTTTGTTTTTATAGTAATGAGATATGTTGTGATGGTGATAAAAATGATAAATGCTATGAAGAAGGTGATAATGAAATGTATATGTCAAATAAGAGGGAATTTTTTCACAAAAAAATAAATGCAGTTATTAAAAAGTAGCCAGCCAAGGACAGATTCTAAGCACACTCTATAGAGATCTTGCTCCAGATTGACATTTTACCATGGACTATTCTTTGGAGTCAGTTAACTCAACTTGTTCCTATTTTGCATGACAGAAATAATTTGACCTGTCTTTGATAAATTCATGCTGACTCTTAGAAATCAGTGCCTCCCTTTCTAAGTCTTCAGAAACTATCCTTTCTTTTTTATTTTTTTAATAGCATTTTATTTGCAAGATATATGCATGGATAATTTGTCAACATTGACAATTACAAAACCTTTTGTTCCAACTTTTCCCCTCCTTCCCCCCACCCCTTCCCCCAGATGGCAGGCTGACCAATACATGTTAAATAAAGAAACTATCCTTTCAAAATCACTTTCTAGAAGTTTGCTAAATTGAAGTTCAGCACTAATACACTGTTGATGAAGTTGTGAGCTGATCCAACCATTCTGGAAAACAATTTGGAATT
The DNA here is from genome assembly GCF_048593235.1 of Sminthopsis crassicaudata. Taxonomy (NCBI): domain Eukaryota; kingdom Metazoa; phylum Chordata; class Mammalia; order Dasyuromorphia; family Dasyuridae; genus Sminthopsis; species Sminthopsis crassicaudata. The sequence continues at coordinate 523,987,272 of NC_133619.1, forward strand.
ATGACCAAAGGACAATTAAACTGTGCATGCCCATTGATCCAGCAATACCACTGTTTCCATACCAAAAAGATCATTAAAAGGGGGGAAAGATCTACATGTACAAAAAATTTAGAGCAATTCTTTTTTTTGTGGTACAAAGAACTGGAAGTTGAGAGAATGCCCATCAAATGGGGAATGGCTAAACAAGTTGTAGTATATGAAAGGAATGGAGCATTGTGCTATGAGAAATAAGGAACAGGTACATTTTAGAAAAACCTTGAAAGGCTTACATGAACCAATATAAAGTGAAATAAGCAGAAGCAGAACATTGTACACAGTAACACCAACACTGTGTAATAATCAACTATGATTTATTTAGCTCATTTCAGCAAGACAATGATGACCCAAAACAATTCCAAAAGATTCATGATAGAAAATGCTATCCATATCAGACAAAGAACTGATAGAGACTAAATGCAGATCAAAACATACTATTTTCACTTTATTTATTTTTCAAGTTTTTCTTTTTGTTTTGGTTTCTTCTTTCACAAAATGAGAAATATAGAAATATACTTTATATGATTGTGTGTGTGTGTGTGTGTGTGTGTGTGTGTGTGTGTGTGTGTGTGTGTGTGTGTAAAACCGATATCAAATTGCTTTTTATATTAGGGAAAGGGTCAGGAAAAGAAGGGAGAAAATTTGGGATTCAAAATTTTATCTTAAAAAATCAATTTTTAATTGTCTTTATATGTAATTAAAAATATTTAAAAGAAAAATAAATAAATATAATATAAAAGAAAAATAAATAAAAAGGAAAAATATATAAAAATAAAAATATTATTTAAAAGAAAAATAATGTCAGTGATCCCATTGTTCCAAAACTCTGCCCTCCTTGCTCTTGCTGAAAACAGATATATTTGTCCATTGTCTTGCCAGAAACACTCCTCCAATCAATCATTTCTCTTAGAAATCTGTAATATAGGTTACCCAGGAATGGTGGCTTGAAGTCACTTGCTTCTCCCTTCTCATCCTAGGTTTCAAATTTTTGTTAACAAATTGGGCATTATTCTTGTCAGCAAGATCATTATCCTTAGTGAGGAAAGCAAGGTGAAAAAGAAAGAGGCAGTTCTGCTTTCTCCTCCTTATCTGTTATTACAGTCCCATCCATCTGAACAGAAAAGATCTTCTATCTGATCTTCCTCTTACCCCATGATAGCTTTTTAGAATCACCTTTTTGGTTATACATAGCATTCATCACTGAATTCAGCTCTTTCTGAGATTTAATTTTTTCTGGTATTATTTTTGCAGGACTGTGCAGTAATTTTGTATTCATTCTCTGTTGTCAACTCTTACTCCTGTCTTTTGCACATGTCTTTTCAAAATCTCAGTCAAAGAATTGCATACATATCAATCCCTTCTCCTTTTCTTCCTTATTTGAATCATCAATGTTTATATCATAAAAGCTCCATTCATGAGGGTTTTAAATCTAAAGCTGACAGGAATGAATTTAGGTAAAAGATTTAGGATTCACTCTTGCCTCTTTTTCTCCTTGCCACTTATATAATCTTGAGCTGGAAACTTAATTTCTTTGGGTCTCAGTTATCTGTAAAATGGGGACGTTTGTACTATATGACTCCTAAGGACCCCTTAAACTCTAAATCTAAGGTCAAATAATCTCTGCTGGCTAGATTTTCCCCATGAAAATTTAGGGTGTGACATTACTTTTACTGTTTTCGTGATTTTTTTTTTAAAGCAAGGGGTACAAATCAGACATTTTTTGGTTTTGACTTTCTCTTTTTATTATGAATTATTTTTACTTGTAGGATTTTGAGGTTATGTTTCCCTTTAAAGAGTGCTCTAACAACTATTTTGGATGAAGTTGACTGGCAGGAAAAACCTGGGTGAAATGTCGCATCTACTCTTAGCAGCCCATCATTTATAAAGTATGGAATGAGTAAAGGCATATTTCCCTTACATAGAAGGCTTAGTAAGTGGGCATCCCATGGGAAACATAGATTCCCCTTCCCACATGTTTAGTTCGATTTTGCAATCTTATCTTATTCCTATTAGGCATAAATATATTGTCTTCTCAAAGCTTGTTGGTTGTCCTATTTATGGAAACTTATATGTATTTGCTCTCAATATGTCTTTCTTCCATTTAGGACAGTCAAATAAAAGTAGTGTCTGCTCTTTCTCACCTTGTACTTCAGTTGCACTAAAGATGTCTCCTGAACCTCTACAGAGATCCAAACCTGTCCCTTAATCTCAACCCACACCAGCATTAACCATACTAGGCAAAGATTTAATGGCCAATGGATTTTCTTTTATATCAAGGAGGGAGAACAAATTCACAAGTAACAACAGTAATAAGAAGCGATTGAAGAGCAAATACTGATAGGAAAAAACCTTCCTGGCTTCCAACTATGAAGAACAGGATTTTTCTTCTCCAGATCTTAACTCTCTTCTAAAGGGAGAAATAAAAAGATCTACCATACAATATTTAAGCTCAACCTTCTTTAACAAAAATAACAAAAAGTTAAGTGAAAACCGAGTTCCCCTCAGCTTCTCTACAGCTACTTGACCCTGCCTACGTTTTTTCCCTATGGTAGAAAATGAGAAGAGGTGCTTATCCTGGCCTTCAGCATCTTTCTCTCTCCCAGAAAGCTCAAAAACAAAGTCTCAGAAATTTAATTTTCAAAAACATTGCCCACTAGTGACCTCTAGAATAGTACTTGCTTACTTTTTGTTATCTTCATACTAGCACTTTTTGGATGGGATGCCCAGGAAACCAAGGCTACACTTGTAAGGTCCCCTATAAGTTTAACTTTAGCAAACAATTTGGTCAAAATCTGAGTGACAATACCAGTTCTATTCATTTCTTTTTCCATATTTCTGAAGGATGAAATTAACATTAAATGTGGTGACTAGCAGAGGAGCCACACTGATCCCACTAAGATTTGTAAAACTCAAGGGGACTAGCTCTGGCTGGGGGACTGTTTTCTTCCAAAATCCTCATTCCCACTAAGATGTGTTCAAATGCCAAACCTCAGGAGAAAGGCTTTGATTGTGGTTGTCTCAGGGCAAGACAGGACTCAATAATTACTGGACACTTATTTAGAAACCATCTTTAAGGACAATAAATCCTTGCTTCCAGCTCTTGCAGCTAAGATATTCTTCCTGGAATCTAATCTAAATCTACCCTGGTGATACGTGAACCCTGTATTTAGAGATTGCTTGGATGATACTGTGCCTCAGAATGGTCTCCTTTCCTTTAAGTTCTGATTGCTCCACTCTATTGAACTGGAAACATGCTCACCCCAGGGACAACTAGTTCTTGGAAAATTAATCCACAGTGAATCAACTCACATAAACCTGGACAGTGAACCAAGGGGCCATTCCCCTCTAATGAAAATCATATTTTCCTCAGCTCCAGGATAGTGGCAGTCCAAGTGGTCCCTTCTGTTGGCTATGCCCAGAGGGCAGCCTGGGACATCAAAAATTTTTAGAAGGTTTGTTTAGTAAACATGAATCCAAGAGAAGAGGTTCAGTATATCATAGCTATAGAGATTGAAGGAATATCCAATACAGATAAGGAAACACACTTAAGGAGGTGAGAAATCTCATTCAATATCATTCAAGTAGAAGGCATAAGAGCTAGAATGAATGCTCTCAAGGACAATATATTTCTAGTCTGTAAACATAAAACAAAAAACAACCAGCAAAAACAAAAAACAGTAAATTATCCAATTCCATACAAAAAAAAAGAGGTAGCATGGTATAGGAGAAATTTTTCTAATTTTTGAGTCCCAAGAGATTTACATTCGAATCCTACTTCTGACAATTACTAATTGTTTCACACTCAACACCTATTTTTATCTCATGTTTTTATCTATAAAATAGGAATAATAATTCCTATAGACCTATACCACCCATATGTGATAAGAAATGAATCCAAAAATGAATATAAAATGCTTTATAAGATTTAAACTGCTTTAGACATATCCATTCATTATTATTATTACTTCTGTGTGTCATTGCATAATGGTAATCAGATAGGATCAGAATTATAAAATCCACATTCTAGTCCTGAATCTATTTATTAACTGTATGACTTTAGACAATTAAATTGATTTCTTTGAGCTTTATATTCCTTATCTCAGGAAGAAAAAACAAGGTTAATAATACCTAATTCATAGGGCCATAGAGATAATAGAATAAAGTAATGCTCATTAAAGTATTCAAGTATTCTGTACACAATCATGTGGTCCAAAATATATTTGTAGGTCAGGTGGTGGTGCAGTAGATAAAGTGCCAGAACATGGAGTCAGGAAAACCTGAGTTCAAATCCAGCCTCAGACATTAATTAGAAATGTGTCCCCAGACAAATCACTTAACCCTGTTTATCTCAGTTTCTTCATCTGCAAAATGAAGCTAGAAAAGGAAATGGCAAACCACACTAATATCTTTGCCAACAAAATCTCAATGTGCTCTTTGGCTTTACTCTATTTGGGAAAGCCAAAGGAAGTCAGTGTCTGCTATTGGACAGACATATCAACAACAACAATAAAATAATATACATATATATATACACACATAAACATATATATACATGTATACACATACATATACACATGTATATATACATACATATTACAATATGTAAAACAATTTGAGAATCTTAAAGGGAAATCTATGCTAGCTATCATACAGATCTGTTTTATATAGATACTGTTTTGATATATAGAATTCCTCTAACAATGTTAATCTTTCCCTTCTTGATAACTTATAGTCTTAGACAATTGTCCAGAGTTTTGAAAGAGAGATGAAATGACTCACTCTGGATCAGGATCACTCTGGCTCACAGACTCCCTCTTTATGTACTATGCAGCCTCACAAGGTTGATTATAACTGGGTAGGTAGTGCAGTAATCGAAAGTTGGTTTGAAATCAGGGAGATCTGAGTTCAGATTCTGTGAGTTCAAATTGGATAGGTCCTGGCTGGAGGCAAGTCACTTAAACACTCCCAGTCTCAGTTTCCTCATCTGTAAAATATTTTAACATTTACATAATACACTTATTATACTAAGTATTTTACAACTATTATCTCATTTGATCCTTACAACCATCCTAGGAAGTGAATGTTATTATTATCCCCATTTTAGAGATAAGGAAAGTAGGGCAAACAGAGGTTCAATGATTTGTCCAGGATCATGCGACTAAGAAGTCAGGTCTTCTTGAGTCCGCTATCTGTCTACTACACCATCTTGCTGCCAGGATAGTTGGGAGGATTAAATGAATGAGAAATATAAGGATATGCCATATGTAAAGTGACTATTTTATGTAGATATAAAGTATTATTATTGTTATTATCATCCTAAATAGAATATCAGATAGACTATAGGTCTACCCAGATAGGTAACACAGAGAACAGAGTATCAGCTCTGAAATCAGAAAGACTCATCTTCCTGAGTTCAAATCCATCTTCTGATACTTACTAACTGTGCCATCTTGGGCAAGTCACTCCTGTTTGCCTCTGTAAAATAAACTGGAGAAGGAAACGGGAAAGCATTCCAGTTTCTTTGTTGAGAAAATCCCAAATCTAATTATGGAAAGTTGGACATGACTAAAATAACTCAACCACAATAGATAACGAGCATTTTTTTACCTATCTAGCCCTCCTTCCTATACTGGAAGACACTATTCTACCCTAGGATTATCTATTTCCTGATGGCATTCTTTTAATTTCTTCCTGTTTAAAATTTATATTCTGTAATTCTATAAGAATATTCTACATTGTTTGCCTTGAAGATAAACTAATATTATCAAGTTTTTAGCAAAAACTATGTTTTAGCAGTGTAGACAGGTCATGACCTCTCTGGCTTGTTTTCACATCAGTTGAAATAATAAAGTTGACAAAAGTACTTTCTTTGCTATATAGATTGAAGGTGTACATTGCAAGTACATTATTAAATACATTTTATAGGCAAGGAAACTGAAGTTTAGAGCAGTTTCAGATCATGGCCAAGATGATTCAGGAGCTGTCCATCAGACTCATTTATACCCCACTGCAATGAGAAACTCAGATTAAAATGATCTTTAAGGTCCCTTTCTGCTCTCATGTACTATAGTTCTAGGAGCCAAACCAGATGAAATATTAATTTATGTTAATAAAGTCTCCACTGAGCAAGGAGATTTTTTTTATCATTTCCCTCCCAGGCAGACCCTGATTCACTTGCATTTATTTCAAGCCCAGTCCCCTCCTTTCTGTCTCAGGAGCCCTAGAGAACTGTCCTCCTGGGAACAATGAAGCATTGATTGCAAACAGAAGATCAGAGTCTAGAAGACCAGGAAGAGAAATACGAATTTGCAGTTTGGGATGACAAAAAGGGAATCATGATTTAAAGGAAAAGTTTTTCAGTTTTCTGTATTTTTATTCTAGGACTCATTTTTTCCCCATTTCCCATGTTTTCTCCCTAGCTTCCTTACTCCTAACAGGACTCGGAGGTTACCCTACTTGAAGCATGCTCTCTTCTCTTCTTTCTGGTTTCCACCATTTATCTCTGACTATAGGATATTGGGATACTGGTTTACTGAGCTGAATATTTGCTAAAAATAAAAAAGCATATTAAAGAAAGCAAATCAATTCCTTTCTTTGCTTTGTAGCAGCCTTGGTAGGAAGGCAGAGAATTGGATGAAGACAGCCCTATACTGAATCATAGTACACAGGGAGGCAGTAGAAACCAAAGGAAAGGATAGTGGATTTGAAGAGAGGGAATATGGGTTCAAATCCCAGCTCTACCATTTAGTGTTATCTATTACTTTGAACAAATCTCTTTCTAACTCTTTGCCTCAGTTTTGTAGTCTATAAAATGGGATATGGCATAAATGAGATGTCCCTTCAAACTCTAAATCTGCAATCTTTGGTAATTAAATCAGCGAGAGGGGCAAAACTTAGTAAATACCTGCTGTATATATGACAATGAATATGAGGTTACTTTAGATGGATATAGAAAAAGTAGAAAATTCTGTCTTTGACTACAAACAAATTAAAGCCTAACATTGAGGGAGTAATCTGCAATTACAAATGATCTCATTTGGTCCCCAGAAAAGTAGTAGGAAGTAAGATAATTATTATTGTTCCAATTAAACATATGGGGAACCTGAAGTTTAGAAAAGTTGATTCCTTTAAGATCACATTGGGGAATGGTGTATTATGGTAAAAAAGATCCCCAAAGACCTAAATTCTACATTTACTACTAATGTGAGCATGACTAGTAAATGGAAAGTCAATTAATGCCTCTAAGCCTCAACCACTCCAGTATCTTTATCAAGAGAAATTGATAAATGGAGTCTGAAAATTGACTAAACAAATATCAAGTCATGGCCCTGAGAAAAAGGGATCCAGAAACCAAGATAGAAGATAAATTTTCTCTGACCTCAAATTTAGGACAATATTTAAATGAGATACAGAGTTCAGATGACCTGGTCTTACATGACAGTAAAAATTGTGCAACAGCCCCAGAACAATGTTTGGATCATTTTCTGAAGCAGTCCAGACCAAAATGGTGACCATCTTTGCTACTTGCATCACTGTTTTCCTGATTTTACACATTTCTTCTCCCATATCATTCCAAATCCCCCTTCAAGACTGACTGAACTTAGCTTATAAACTTCTCTAGCCCAAGAGAAGAAAAATTGGTAGAGTCATTGATTTAATGTCCAGGCCACTTATAACTTTAAAAGAGTCTTAAAAAGTGGAAGAAGTCACAGACTGACCTGTGTCAGCAGATATCTGGCTATTCATTCCTTTCCAGAATCATCTTTTCTCTCTATTCTTTCCCTCTCACAGACTATCCCACACCCAGCAGGGGCCCTGTTAGCCCAGTTGGAAATTATGGGAAGAGAAAACTAACTGAATTTAAATGAAGAAAAGACCAGGAATGATGGGCAGACAGCCTTAATTGGGACTATTTTTAGAAACCAGACATAAATTGGTACAAAAAGGAGAACATTTCTCCAGAGAGCTGGGGAGTATGAGCAGAAACATTGGATTAAATTATTAGGGAAGGGGAGAGGGAAGGATACAAAGAGCAAGTAGTATACTTTGCTTCAAGAGCCACAGTCAGGACAGATCCAAGCATCAGTGGGGAAAGCGGGAGCTGCCTTCCCAATTGAGTCCACAAGGTGTCTCTGGCCAGATTTCTGCCAGGTCCTTCTACTTTCTCAAGTCCACGTTGTGCCAAAGTTTCAAAAGGATATTTCCTGTCCATGTCTGGACCTGGTAGTCAAGTACTCCTTGCTGGACAATGGAGTTGACTAGAAAATGAACACAAGATGAAAGTCTAAGAATTAAGAACCTAATGGGCAGGGATTCCCTAAGGACACTAATTTGTTTTTGTTTTTGTTTTTGTTTTTTTTTTAATACATTCTCTTTGGGGGATGGGGCAAGGACATGGTTAGTGCCCATGCAATGGTCTGATGTTAACAGCATCATGGATGCAGTTCAACTCACTTCAAATGGCATCTGCAGAAAGTTGCTAGAATAGGGATTTTAAATCTTTCTCATTCTGATAGGCAATAATGCCTAGAGGAGTGAGTAATTCCTTCACCTTAACTTTTCTGTGGAGAATCCAGGATGCCATTCTGCTGAAGGAATTTGTGTTAGCCAAAACATAGTCCATAAGTTTTGTTGCTGGTAGCTATGCGTAATAAAGCAAAGAATATGGACTATAGCTGCTTCTTTCTTGCTTAATTCATATGTCCATCAAAGAGAATATTGGGAACTCAGGTTCACCTCAGGGTTCACTTTAAAGCTTCCATGGTTTTGATTTTTAGCAGAGAACTAAAAATGGGGTCTGGAGAGACAGAATAACAGTCAGGGCTTAAATGGGAGTTGTAATGAAATTTCAGTCTAAATTCAGAGAATTTCAGAGAATCTGAGGGCCATAGATTTATAGTTGGAAGGAACTTCAAAAGCCCTCTTGTCCACTTTCTTTGTGTGGCAGATAAAAAATTGGAAGCCCATAGTGGTTCCAAGTCTTGTCCTAGGATTTCTGAAAGTACAAAATAGATCTGAATCAGAAAAAAGGGAAGTCAAAATAAAATGTTTAATCGTAACCTAGGGCATTCTATAGGGAAGCTGAGTGACACAGTGGTCAGAGTCCAGGGCCTGGAGTCAGGAAGACTCATCTTTCTGAGTTTAAATCTGGTCTTGGACACACTAGCTGTGTGACCCTGGACAAGAGCCTTTATCCTGTTTGCCTTAGTTTCCTCATTTGTAAAATAAGCTGGAGAAAGAAATGGTAAACTAGTCTAGTGTTTCTACCCAGAAAACCCCAAATGGGGTCACAAAGAGTTGGATAAGGCTGTTTCAGGAGGGAGGTGCTTTCTTGACTAAAATCTAGAGATGACATTGGTTGTGAAGCTAAGACTTGAACAAACACTTGAACCTGGAGTTCTGAGTTACCGTAGAACTAAAGCCAATTTAGTTTCCGACATCAATCTGGTGAGACTCTGGGAATATAAAGGACCACTAGGTTCTCCATAGGAGGGGACCTGATCCAGACTAGAAAAATGGAGCAGGTTAAAACATCTGCACCTATCATTATTGGACCTGTGACATGACCACTATACTTCCAGTACAGAGTGATGTAAAGATCAGTAGAGGAGGTGGGAGGGAGAAAGAAAGAAAGGAGAGACAGACAGAGAGACGAAGAGATAGAGACGGAAAGACAGACAGAGATAGACAGAAACAGAGACAGAGAAAGAAACATAGAGAAGAATGAGGAGTGGAAGGAAGAGGATGGAAGAGAAAGAAAAGAGAGGAGAGGAAGAGAGGGAGGGGAAAGAAAGGGGAAAAAAGGAGAGAAACGGAGAAGGGATCAAGAGTGGGAAATTAGAATGTCTCATGGCTCTCTGTTTTTCTTACCATCTCAACTGAGAACCTAGTCCCATATTTTACTGTGGAACAAAAAATTCATAGAGAACTCCTTCTTGTCCCCTCTTCCTCATCTTACAGTGTCCATATGTTTTCTGCTACTATCTCCTCCCTCACTCTTGTCTCACATGAAGAAGTGACCCTTCTTCCTGAAAATTCTTTACATACATCAATGGTCTTTTCCAACTTCTGCATCAAATAGTATCTTTAATTATTTTACACTTTCATATTTATAGTGCCCCCTTCCTTTTCTCTCACTCTTTTCTTTTGTATTTATTCTTATTTATTCTTATTTATTTATTTATTTATTTATTTATTTATTTATTTATTTATTTATTTATATCTTATTTATTATCTTTATTTATTTATTTCTCATTTATTTTATTATTTATATATTTATTCTCTTCTTTATTTATTTATGTAAAACATTTCCATATGAGTTATTTTGTACAAGAAAACTCAAATAAAGGTGGGGGATGAAAGACTGAAAGAGAAAAACAGCATATTTCAGTTTGTATTCAGAAAATATCAGTTGTTTGTTTTTCTGCTATGCCATTCAGTCCATATGTGTTTTGTATTGACATGACTTCATTGTCTATGGTACCTTTCATCAATATATGGTTTCCCTCTTTTTCTCTTTTAATTAGATCTATTTTTACTTTTATTTTACGCAAGATCATGATTACTAACCCTGCCTCCTTTGCTTTGAAGCATTATAAATACTGCTCCAGCCCCTTATTTTTACCCTGTGTGTATCTTTCTACTTCAATTGTATATCTTGTAAACAACATATTATAGGATTCTTATTTTAATCCATTCTACTATCTACTTCTGTTTTATAGGTGAGTTCATATCATTTACATTTATAGTTATGATAATTAACAGTATATTTCCCTTCTATGCTATTTTCACTTCTTTATCCTCCCTTTACTTACCCCTCATGCTTTCCCTCCTTCCAAGTGTTTCACTTGAAGGTCCCCACCTTCCCCAATACCTTCCTTTTTCTCAGTTCTACAACCTCTTTCTATTAGCCATGTCCCATTTCATGTCTTTTTAGCATGAGAGAGATTTCAATGTCAACTGATTGTCTATATTATTCCCTCTTTAAATCAATATTAATGAAAATAAAGTTTAAGCTTTGCCCATCATTCCACAGTCTAATCATAACTCTTTCATGCTTCTTTTATGTGGGATGCTACCTTATTCAATCTCCCCTTTTCCCTCTTCTAGTGCAATTTTCCACCCTCTCATTTCATTTTTGGGTTATCTTTCCATCAAAGTCACCTTATATTCATACTATCTGTCTTCAATTTCTTCAGATTGCTCTTAAAGTAATAAAGTTAAGAGTTACAAATATTACCTTGCAATATAGAAATATAAACAGTTTAACTTTTTTTTTTTTATTTTTATCTTTTATATTTACCTTGAGTCTTGTATTAAACAGTCCAATTTTTTTTTTAGCTCTGATTATTAGAAATGTTTGAAAGTATTCTATTTCATTAATTGTCTATTTTTTCTTGAAAGATGATATTCAGTTTTGCTAGATTATGGATTCTTAATTATAATCCTAACTTCTTTGCTTTCTGGTCATATTTCAAATATTCCAATTCTTTAATGTGGAAGCTGCCAAATCCTGACTGTAGTTTCATAATATTTAAATTATTTCTTTTTTGGCTATTTGCAATACTTTCTCATTAGTCTGTAAGTTCCATAAGTTGGCTATGATCTTTCTGGAAATTTTCATTTTGGGATGTCTTTCAGAAGATGATCCATGGATTCTTTCAGTTTCTATTTTGATCTCTGGTGTTTCCCTTTAGATCCGAATTTTTTCTCAGCATGATGAATCTAAGAATTCAGATCAGAGATTCAGAGAGAATCAGCATCCTTTTGAAGCTCTTTCAGAAATTTTATTTGAAGCCTCACAGGCTTCACAAGTAGCTTTTTGACACTATTATTTTATCTCAAGTTTATGCTTGATCCTCCCTATAACTATAAAAATTTTCCACAATCAAGTTTTTTTTGCTCATTTTTTCTGCCTTTTATTGTGACTTGATGTTTTTATGTAAGAATTAGACTCTGATCCTTCACTGTCTCAATCTTTATATGTTGAGGCTCTGGATCTTATTGCTGACTTTCCCTCAGCTTCAGAGTTTATCTGCTTGTTTCTCTGGAGGGTAGGCTTCCCTTCTGGCTTAACCTTGAGAAGCACCCTGCCTATGGGTTTAATTACAGACCTACTCAAAAGAAGGACCCTTATTGCTGGGTTTCTCTGATAACAGTCTTTTTATTGTTTTATATTTTCCTGGTTACACATGTATATGATTTTCTTAATATACATTTCTTTATGGATCATGTTTGGAGAGAAAAATGAGAGAAAAAACAGAATAAAAAAGTTAATAGAGCATATGTTGATTTACATTCAGTCTTCATAGTTCTCTCTCTGGAAGAATATGGCATTTTCTATCCAAAGTCTATTGAGATTGCCTTCTGAACTACTGAGAAGAACCAAGTCTTTCATAATTGATTATCTCACAATCCTGCTAATACTATATACAATATATTCCTTGTTCTGCTTGTTTTAGGAGGACATTAGCATCAATTCATGTAAATCTTTCCAGGTCTTTCTTAACTCAGCTTGTTCATCATTTTGTCCAGAACGACATTATCTTCTTACTTTCATATACCATAACTTATTCAGCCATTCACCAATAGATAAGCAACTACTCATTTTCTAATTCTTTACCACCACAAAAAGAGTTGCTAAAAACATTTTTTGTTCATGTGGGTCCTTTTCCTTCCCTTATGATTTATACAGACCCAAGAAGTAGCATTGCTAGGTCAAAGGATATGCACAGTTTTATTGGCCCTTTGAGCATAATTCCAAATTGCTCTACAGAATTAGATGACTTCATAACTCCACCAAAAATGCATTAATGATTCAGTTTTCTCACATCCCCTCCAAAATTATCATATCTTCAGCCAACCTGAGAGGTATGAGATGTACCTCAGAGTTATTTTAATTTGCTTTTCTCTAATCAATAGTGATATAGAGTATTTTTTCATTTGAATACAGATAGCTTCAATTTCACCATCTGAAAATTGTTCATATCCCTTGGCCATTTATCAATTGTGTAATGATTTCTATTCTTATAAATTTGACATAGTTCTTTATATATTTTAGAAATGAGGCCTTTATCAGAAACATTGGCTGTAAAAAAATTTCCCAGCTTTGTATTTCCCTTTTAATTGCATTTGTGTTGTTTTTGTCTGTACAAAACATTTAAAATTTAATGTGATCAAAGATATTTATTTTGGATTTCATAATGTAATATTCTCTAATTCTTCTTTGGTCATAAAGAAGAATTCTTTTCCAAAGAGTTGATAGACAAACTATCCCTTGCTCTTCTAGTTTGCTTAAGTTATCACCCTTTATTGCCCAAATCATATACCCATCTTGATCTTATTTTTGATATAGGGTGTGAAATGTAGGTCTATGCTGAGTTTATGACAAATTATTTTCCAATCTTCCCAGCAATTTTTGTAAAATAGTGAGTTTTTATCCCAGAAGCTATATTATTGTGCCATATGTATCTAACATATTCTATTGATGAACCACTCATTTCTTAGCCAATAGCAAATAGTTTTGATGACTACTGCTTTATAATAGAATTTTAAGTCTGATATTTCCAAGCCACTGACTTTTGTAGTTTGTTTTTTTTTATTAATTCAATTAATTATTGATATTCTTGCCTCTTTGTTCTTCCAGATGAATTTTGTTGTTATTTTTTCTAGCTATATATATTTTTGGCAGTTTGATTGGCATGGCACTGAAGAAGTAAACCAACTTAGGTAGAATTGTAATTTTAATAATATTAACTTGGCCTACCGATGAGCAATTGAGATTTTCCCATTTGTGTACATCTGACTTTATTTGTGTGAGAAGTATTTTGTAGTTGTGTTCATATAGTTCTTGGGTTTGTCTTAGCAGGTAATCACCCAAATATTTTATTGTCTACAGTTATTTTAAATGGAATTTCTCTTTTTATTTCTTCTGCTAGGCTTTATAAGTACTATATAGAAGTACTGATGATTTGTGTAGGTTTGTTTTATACACTACAATATTGCTAAAGTTGTTAATTATTTCAAGTAGGTTTTTGAATCATTTTCATTCCCTAAGCATATCATCATATCATCTACAAAGTGATAGTTTTATCTCTTCATTGCCTATTCTAATTCTTTTAATTTCTTTTTCTTTTTCTTTTTTTTTTTTTTTTTTTTGCTAAAACCAACATTTCTAGTACAATATTGAATAATAGTGGTGATAATGGGCATCCTTGTTTCACCTCTGATCTTATTGGGAATGTGTCCAGCTTCTCTTCATTATCATTAATATTTGCTGATGCTTTTAAATAAATGCTGCCTATCATTTTAAGGAAAACTCTCTCTTTTCCTATTCTTTCTAATGCTTTTAATAGAAATGGGTGCTGTATTTTGTGAAAAGCTTTTTTTTGCATCTATTGAAATTACCATATGATTTATGTTAGTTTTGTTATAGTTGTCCTGATATTGAACCAGCCCTGCATCCCTGGCATAAATCCCACTTGATCATAGTGTATTATCCTGCTGATAAATTGTTATAATCTCTTTGCTTATATTTTATTTAAAATTATCATGTCAAAATTCATTAGGAAGATTGGTCTGCAATTTTCTTTCTCTTTCAGGAAATAACAGTCTTTCTAGTGATTGACTCTGGAGGAGGGATCTTGTTGCTAGTGTTCCCCAGGGGTGGGACCATGCTGCTGGGTTGTTATGACAACAGAGCTTCTCAGGGTAGGCCCCGGGGGTGAGGTCTTAACTATTGGCCAACCCCAGGGTGAGACTACACTTTGGAATTTTTGGAACACTTTGGAAGTTTTCTTCCTCAATTCATTTTAGTACTAAAAGCCCTTATTCTTTTCTTAATTCTCTACAACCTGGCTTCCAAATCTGGCTTCATACAACTGAAACTCTCTAAACTTCTCTCTCTGAAGTTACTAAGGAATTCTTAATTGCCAACTCTTGGCCTCCTCAACCTTTTTGTAGCCTTTAACATAGTCATCCCCCTTATTCTTGATATTCTCTTCTCTCTAGATTTTTGGGACTCTGTCTCTCCTAGGTCTCCTACCCATCTGCCTGCTCCTTCTTAGTCATCTTTTTTGGCTCTTCCACTTACAGGCAATGTCCACTTACCAGGGGTGAGCTCCTAACACTTTGTCCTGGGACCTCTCCTCTTTTCCCTCTGTACTACTTCAGTTGGTGATATCATCAGCTGATTTCCAATTCTGTATCTCTGACAATTAGACATCTCAAACTGGATGTCCTGTAGGCCTCTTACATTCAAAAACTGAATTCATTTGTTCCCTCTCAAAACCTTCATCCCTTTCCTAATTTTCCTATTGCTGCTAAGTCCTGATCACCCCAGAGTTGCAATCTGGGTATCATCCTCAGCTCTCCCCTCCTCCCCTCCCCTCCTCTCCTGTCCCCTCTCCTCTCCTTCCCTCCTCTTCTCTTTTCTCTTCTCTCCTCCTCCTCCTCCTCCTCCTCCTCCTCCTCCTCCTCCTCCTCCTCCTCCTCCTCCTCCTCCTCCTCCTCCTCCTCCTCCTCCTCCTCCTCCTCCTCCTCCTCTTCCTCCTTCTTCTTCCTTCTTCCTTCTTCTTCTTCTTCTTCTTCTTCTTCTTCTTCTTCTTCTTCTTCTTCTTCTTCTTCTTCTTCTTCTTCTTCTTCTTCTTCTTCTTCTTCTTCTTCTTCTTCTTCTTCTTCTTCTTCTTCTTCTTCTCTCTCTCTCTCTTTCTCTCTCTCTCTCTCTCTCTCTCTCTCTCTCTCTCTCTCTCTCTCTCTCTCTCACACACACACACACACACACACACACACACACACACAATTTTGGCCCCTAGTTGTGGATCAGCATTTTCTCTATACCATAGCTCACAAATTCCCGGCAATATGTTTTAATTTTACCAGCCATACATAGAGCATACTTAATTACATTAAATTGAAATGTAAACTAGAAACAGCATCATGTAGCAGATAAAGAGTCATTCTTGGAATCAAGAAAAACTGAGTTAAGTCCTCCCTGTCATGAGAACAATCCCCAGGTTTTACCCAATTTACTTAAACTCTAAGTTGAAGAATGTTTACATTGGTAGAGTATTTTCCTAATCAAAGGTTCCATATGCCAATGAAATCACAAGCCCAGACTTGCAGTATAAATAAAAGAATAAAATAACACCTCTTCCCCACACACCCAATGAGCTTACTCTTCCCAGAAGCACATATGCAATCTTTTGGGAGAAAGGACCTTAATAGGAATTATATGTGAGATTTTTGTATATAGAAAATACATGGCCATGGCACCTGTAAGAGGGAGCAGAAGATTTATATGTATGATAAGGTATCACACAAGGTAGGAAAACTCATGAATGTATCTTAGAAATAATGATGTCAAGAAAAAGAAGAATTGACTTGGAGTGTAGGATATTCAAAGAACAGTGGACTTATGATTACTTTTTCATGTAGTACAAGGAAAGAGCTATATGTCTGAAGTGCCAGAATATAGTGTCTGGGTTCAAAGAATATAATTTGCGTCAACACTATGAAACTCAACATAAAGATAAACATGATTGTTTGGTTGGAGAAGTGAGAAAAGATAAAATATTAAAACTGAAAAATACATTGACAACTCAGCAAAATATTTTTGTGAAGCAGAAGCAGATAAATATTTCATCACTGCGAGCAAGTTTTCAAGTTGCCAAGCTAATAGCATGCACTGGCAGACCATTCCTGGAGGGAGAATTTGTTAAAGAATGTCTTCTTTCTGTTGCCAAAGAGATATGTCCAGAGAAGGCCGATTTATTTAGTATAGTGAATTTTTCAGGATCTACAATTACAGGGAGGATTGAAGAAATGGGAGATAATCTGCATCAGCATTTGCAAAACGCCACAAAAAAAATCATATTTTTCCTTGGCACTTGACGAAAGCAATGATGTTTGTGATTCTGTACAACTTTTAATTTTTATTCGTGGGATGAATGATTATTTTGAAATCATAGAAGAGCTTGCTACACTGCAAAGCATCAAAGGAACAACTGCAGGAGAGGATATCTATGAAAAGGTTTGCCAAACTATGAATGGTTTGGAGCTGGACTGGGCTAAACTAGCCAGCGTGACAACTGATGGTGCCCCTAGCATGGTGGGATCTAAGAAAGGAGTAATTGCTCGCATTAACCAAGAGATGGACAAACATAACCATTCTCATCCAATAGCCATACACTGCCTCATCCACCAACAAGCGCTGTGTAGTAAATACTACTCTATTATGAAAATTGTGGTATCTTGTGTTAACTTCATTACAGCTAATGCAATAAATCACAGACAATTTCAGGAATTTCTGTCTGTGCTAAATGTTGAGTATGAAGATGTTTTATATCATAGAAGTCCGATGGCTGAAATGTTTCTATGACTTACTTCCACAGCTTACAACTTTTCTGCTTTCAAAAAACAAAGAAGTACCAGAGCTCAATGATGCAGAATGGAAATGGTACCTTGCCTTTCTGACAGATGTAACAGAGCTATTCAACAATTTCAATATGCAACTTCAAGGAAAGGGGAAGCTCATCTGTGATATGCAATCACATGTCAAAGCATTTGAAGTAGAATTAGGCCTCCTCATCAAATAAGGGAAGGAGGAAAACTTCTGCCATCTCCCCACACCTCAAAATCTGTTAGCAGAAAAAACCACCGATTGCATTCCCAAACAAAACATGTGTGGATTCATTGGAAAAATTGCAAAAGGAGTTCCAATTTAGATTTTAAAAGCTTCATCTCCATGAACAGGACATACAGCTTTTCCGTAATCTATTTTCTGTTGATATTGAAAATGTGGATATAATTTGCTAAATGAAACTGGCTGAACTGCAGAATTGTGACTTTCTGAAAGACGCATTCAAGTCAAGCAGCCTTCATAATTTCTATGCATCTCCCCTCTGAGACATATCCTCATCTCAGGAACCATGCACTCAAAATGGCAACCATCTTTGGCAGCACTTATGTCTGTGAACATACTTTTTCTGGAATGAAACATTTGAAATCTCCAACCAGATCAAGACTAACGGATGCACACTTGTATCACTTGTTACAACTAGCAGTGACAAATATGGAGCCAGACATCGACCATCTCATTAACCAAAAGCAGGCCCATAGTTCCCATTGAAATACTGGTAAGTTTGTTGATTTAACTTGACTTCATTTTAAATATTGTATTTGTTCCTGTTTCTTCATTTCAAAATAAGATATATTCAGCGTGCATAGAAATTTGTTCATAGTTTTTGTTTTTACTATAGTCCGGCCTTCCAACAGTCTGAGGGACAGTGAATTGGCCCCCTATTTAAAAAGTTTGAGGACCATTGCTCTAGACCTTGCTCTCTTCTCAAAATGATAATCAATGCTGACAATTTTCAGAGACACTGAATACCTTGGCCAATGTACAATGGACATGCTATAGTTATAGCTCTTTTTCAGGTATTTTAGCACATTTCATCTATTGGGGTTGGGAAATAAGGGGTGGTTAATAAGCTTCTCTGTCTGTCTACTCCTTTATCTTGTGTTAGCAAGGTGATCTAGAAAACCTCCTACAATCCAGTCTTTCATCTACAAAGATACTAGGCTTTATATGTTTTTCCTTTGTAGGGAATGCTGCTGGTCTCCTCAATAAGCATTCTCTTCCAATAGCTATGAAGCAGCTCTTGGGTCTCCTTAGTTTCCTCAGACAAAAGAGATACAGTGTTCTGAAACCCCCACATGATTTCTTATCAAACTTTCTTATGAAGTTTTCTATTCTCCCCTGACAATCTATGCTAGGGTGTACAAAAGCCTTGGTTGAGATCGAGTCTGCCTTCTGAACTCAGAATTCTTTTGTTAATAGCATCTCCTCTAAACAATTTTTTTTTCTGCTCTTCTTATCTCTTCTTTATTGTTCATTAAACCATAGTACCTAGGTCTCTCACCCAATTGATGGTCAGAAATCATCTTGGGAATTAGCATTTTCCCTGGCAGAGGTAAATAACATCAGAACTCTACTTTATAAAACTGAAAAGGGTGTGAGAGACACTATGTAAAAGAAATTGTTTTAAAGTTGTTCCAGCAGTCCCTCTGATATTCTATGTTAAATAGCAACTGCTACACTGACTCAAGAATTCTTTAAAAAAAAAAAAAAAAAAAAAAGCTGTTCTAAGCAAATAGCAACTATGGAATTTCAACAAATAAAAACAGTTCTATTTTTTCCAGCAAATATTATAGCTCCTTCTGTTTCTGTCTTCTCTATGTTTCTGCCACTGTCTCCATCTCGATGTTTCTCTCTTTTTGACCTCTCTAAATCTTATTATGCCTTAATTTGTTCAGTCATTCAATCATTAAGCACATATTTTGTTTCCAAATTTTTGTTATCACAAATAATGCTTTCTTGAACATTTTTGTACATATAAGTTTTTTTGGTGCTTAATAATACCCTGGGGGGTATAAATTCCCTGGGACAATGAGTATGAATAATTTCATTACTTTTCTTTCATAATTCCAGATTGTTTTCTAGAATCATTAAACTCACAAGCTCTTCTAGTAGTGATTAGAATGTCTTATCATAGCTCTTCCAAAAATAAATTTTCCCATATTTTACCATATTTTCTAGCACAGTGATGGATGTGAGATGATGGCTTAGAATTGTTTTAATTTGCTTGTCTCTGATTGTTAGTGATTTTGAATATTTTCCAGAGAAGTTATTATCCAGTTTTCCCGACAACTCTTTTTGAGTCAGGAATCCCTAAATGAGAAGTTTGTGTATTGTAATTTATTATGCACTCAACTGTTATATGAATTTTAGTTAGAGGTTACTTATTTAGTTTACTCTACTGTACCACTTTTCCATTCATTTGTCTATATTACTTTGGGGTATGTTCTGAAATCTAGTAACCACAAAAAAATCATTACTAAGTTGTTTTTTTATTATTATATGACTTAGTATTCTTGAATTGATCTTCTTTTGTTTCTTCTTTAGTAGAACAGAAATTTGCTGAATCCTACTCATTATTTGATTAATTTAACATTAAATCTATGGCATAATTTAGGTAGTATTATCCTTTTTTTTTTTTTTACTATAATGTCATGGGCCAATGAACAATAATATTTCTTCAATTGTTTAGGTCTACTTTTATTTATCAAAAATACTTTTAATTATATTAATTTAAGCTATTAATAGGTTAATATAGACTAATAAAATAGGCTAATTCCTGGATGGAAAATGCATTTTGTTAAATTTCATCTTAAATAGAAACATTTGGTGTTAGGATTCCTACAAGGTGCTAAGTCGGTTGTCTAATAAATGTAATGTTCTTTTTCTCTAAATTACAATCGTTCTCTGGGAGCAGGTTTCTAGGGGAGCTTCTGGAGGCAGCCTTAGTTGCAGTTTAGTTTCATTAATCACCTCAAATGAAGCCAGGAGTTAAAGTCCAAATCCTTTGTTTTCTCTTCCAAAATCTTATCTACTTCACTTGGGGCTCAGCTAGTTTTCTGGAGGCCTTCCTTTCTCCGTGGTTCCCAAGAGCTCTGACAAGAGCTGAATGTCTGAATGTCTCCAGACAGCACAAACATGGAAATGGGAATGAATCTTGACTCTGAATCTCCAAGAGTGTAGAATTGTGGGTTTCTGGCTTGTAAATCTCCTGGAAGTCAATCCTAGTTCTAAATCTCCCAAAGTCCTCTCTCAAAGTTCCTTCCTTGACTGAATCCTGACTCTGAATCTCTTCCCAGTGGGCTTGTCCTTTTATATGCTCTTTAAAGGTGTGAAGTCTAATGTGTGAACCAATGAGTGAACTCCTTTAAAGGTGTGAACTAAGTACATTATCTTATCTCAAGTTCTGGCTCATAATATCTCCTTGTAGAATCAGATCAATCATACTAAACCATACTAAATTAGATAACCGACTTAGCACCTTGTAAGAATCCTAACAATTTGGTGCATATGTATTTAATATGAGATTGTTTCATTACCTATAATGATTTTATGTGTACTATAGTTTTCTAGTTTTTCTATTTGAACAATATCTATTTTTGTTATTTGCTTATTTGAGATCTTGATCAACACTCTTGCTTTTTTAGATTCAGTTGAGGAATAATAAATTCTACTCCTGTACCTTATTTTAATGTTGTACAAATCTTTATAGTTTGGTATATTTCTTATACATGTAAATTGTTGTATTTTACTTTCAAATCCACTGTCATCCTATTCCAACTTCTGAGGAAGTTCAATACATTCATAATTACAGTTATTAATAATAAGCTGGGGGGTTTTGTTGATTAAATGCTGTTACAAGATTTTTTTTTTTATATTCCCCTTAAAATAACAAGAACTCCATACTAAATATTTATGTTGCTTAACATAATCCACTTCCAGTCTCTACACTTTCTCCTCCTATATCCTCCCTCCTACCCCACTTCCATTTTTAAATATCAACCATGATACCTCAATTTCAGGAAACAGAAAGTTCCTTCCCCTCTTTTCGTGTTTTCTAAGGTAACATACAAAACTGCAGGGATTTTTTTTTTCTTTCTGTTTCTTCAGTCTTTTTTTCTTTTAAATTTTTTTAAATTTTTACTTATTTTAAACAAATTTTAAAAACAAGAAAAGGGGAAGAAATAATATTGTCATATACACAGTAGCCCATAAATAAGGATTCAATATAAAACAATAAATTTCTATTTCAAAAAAAACCCTATATAATAAATACAACATTGTTTTCCAAGTTATCCAGCTTTTCTTTGCTTCTTTGTAGGTTTTCTTTTGTTCTCTGCTGTTTTCCCCTCTTTCCACCCCTTCCACAAAGAAAGCTACAATTGAACACAAATATATATATACATACATATATGTATATATATATATGCATATATATATGCATATATGTGTGTGTATGTATACAGGCATACACATATACATAAATATCTATAAAAATAGTCATATATACACACATATACTTATACACACATATGTAAAACCATACTATACATATTTACATTTGTTATCTCTTTCTATGCAGTTGGATAATTCCAAATCTTTCCATGTTTTCTTAATCTAAATCATCATTTCCTACACTACAGCAATATTTCAACACAATCACATCCTATCTAAGAGATTGTCTATGAAAGTTTTTTTTTTCCAATTTCTGCATTCTATCTATTCTTGTCTACATTAGTTTTATTTATACAAGAAAATATTTAATTTAAAATAATTGGAATTAATTCATTTTATATTTCAATAATGCATTCTCTATATAATATAATTTAACATCTGATATTGTTGAATCTCCTTCCTTTACATCTTTTTTGTCTGTTTTTTTAAAACTCCTGATATTTTCTTCTTCTAAAAGATCTTTGCTATTATTTTTCCTAGTTCAGTGAGATCATTTTTAGTGATTTTATTGGGATGTTATTGAGTAAATGAATTATTTAGGTTAAATTTTCATTTTAAAAAAATATTTTGACTTTATAAATATTACTTCAATTAGTGTTTCTTCATTCTTAAATAAGGTAGGATTTCTAAGAACATTTTCTCTTTACTTCAGTGAATAGAGCATTATCTAGCCAGTTGGGCTCTTCTCACTTGCTTACTTTTCTTAAATGTCTTTTGTCCATTGCTTTTTTCCAGATTAAATTTTGTCAAAAGAAATATTTGGAACTCATTTTTAACCTCTATTTTTCCTTTATAGGTTTATGATCATATTTTCAGGATAAAATTTCCCTGAGACAAACTATTTTCCTTTATATTTTGATATTTTATGTTTCAAGCTTTTGTCTCATTTCTTATTGAAGATGAATAACTCTGGAAAATTCTGGCTGGAATTCCTTGTATACATGATATGCCTCTACTTGGCTAATGACAATATGTATTTTTTTCATCTGAGAGCTCTTGAATTTAACAATAACATTTATGGGTGAACTAAATCAGGTATTTGAATCTGACAGAATCCTAAAGATTCTGTAAATTTCATTTTACTTCTTTCAATCTCTCTAAGTCATCTTCTTTTATAATTTCTTGAAATATGAAAAAATAATCACCATTAAGCTACCAAAATGAATTCTTTGCCATGGTAAACAATAAAACAAAAATATTTTATAAAATTATCCATTATTTTATTGAATTATTAAAGATAGTATCTATCTTGTAATTCTCACTATAAATAAAGCCAGAAAATGAAAGTTTGAGTTAAATGAAAGGATTACATATGTAATCTGCTTGGATAAACAACTAAAGAATTGGAAAAATTATTTTTATCATTAGGTGAAAGATAACAAGAAGTATCATTTCATGAGATATTTGGTTATTTTATTCTGAAGCCCTTATGATAAGTAGTTGTAAGAAAGAAAAATGAAAATAATTGCAGATTATGCAATTACAATCATAGAACATGAACAGGTAGAAAAATATTTTGTGGGGAAACTCAATAAAATCCTCCAAATTAAGTAACATACATTTTGATTCTCAGTGATGTTAAGTCAATAGAAGGCATAATGACACATATTGGAAAATATGGTTCAGGAATAAGAAATTGTATAGGCCAATGAGTTGTAGGCTATACAGAAAACTATTACTTATATTTCATGGGTATTTTAATTGACAATATAAGAGGGGGGCATTGGATATAACAAGTCCAAACAACATTAAAAATTAAATCAATTACAAGTCATCAAAAACATTTATTAAGAACCTACTATATGACAGGCACTGTAATAGGCACTGAGGATAGAAACAAAAGTAGTCTCTTGCAAAAGTGGTCTCAAAGGAAGCCATAAAAGCCAGGATGTAAAGATAAGAAGGTAGAAAATTACAAATATAGGGAACAGTAAATAAAAATGCATACAGTTGAAACAGAGTGTTCTATATGCCTTAGGTAACCGATAATACAATAGATAGAATACTGAACCTTAAGTCAGTAAGTTCTAAGTCCAAATTTGGCTTCAAACACCTTTTAGCTATACCACCCTAGGCAAGTCATTTACCTTTTGTTTACCTCAATTTCTTCTACTATAAAATAGAGATAACAGCACCTACATTATAGTTGTTATGAGGATAAAATATTGTATTCATTTTAAAAGTGTTTTGCATAATGGGTGGCAATAGCTGGTACCCTATAACTGCTTATTACTTTTCCTTCACCCTTTATAACAAGAAGGCCATACTACTACAACAAGAAGGATTGTAGAGGATATGGAGGAGAGTAGGGTATAAAAAGACTGAAAAGGTAGGAGGAAGACAGGTTGTGAAGGGATTTAAAAGTCAAACAGAGGATTTTAGATTTTATTCTTGTGATAATAGGAAATTTAATGAAAACAGGAAGGGAAATACTTGTCCTTTAGGAAGAACACTTTAATGTGTTAGTGGGGGATAGAATGGAGAAGGGAGTAAATTGAGGTCAACCCCCAAGCTATTATAAAAGTTCAGGGTGAGGTGATAGACTCCCTACCAGGTGATATCTATGTGATATGAGAGGAGATATATCTACATCATGTGTAGATATCAATAGAAATGATTGATTGATTCTGTTTGGCAACAGAATGGATATGGAGGTTAAGATGGAGAAAGGCATGGAGGATGATACTGAAGTTGAGAGCTTGGGTGATTTGGTGATTGATGGTATCTCTGAAAGGAAGAGAGATGTTGAAAGGAGAGAGTTGTGAGGAAAAGATAATGAGCTCAGGATGGAACAGTTGAGTTTAACATGTTCATAGGACATCCAGAACTGAATATTAAGAAAACACTCATTGCTGAAATAACTCATTATTGAAAATGTTGTCTGTGTTTAGACATGCCATTGACTTTTTAGAACAATGAGATGAAGTAAGAACAGAACCAGAAGATCTCTGTACACTTCAATGCTGTATGAAGAGGTATTCTGATGGAAGTGGATATCTTCAACATAAAGAAGATCCAACTCACTTCCAGTTAATCAATGATGGACAGAAATAACTACACCCAGAGAAGGAACACTGGGAAGTGAATGTAAATTGTTAGCACTATTGTCTATCTACCCAGGTTACTTATACCTTCGGAATCTAATACTTAATGTGCAACAAGAAAATGGTATTTACACACATATATTGTATCTGGGTTATATTGTAACACATGTAAAATGTATGGGATTGCCTGTCATCGGGGGGAGGGAGTAGAGGGAGGGAGGGGATAATTTGGAAAAATGAATACAAGGGATAATATTATAAAAAATTACTCATGCATATATACTGTGAAAAAAATTCTAAATTAAAAAAAAAGGGTCTGTCAGTTTTAGCCTCCTCCCCCTTTGCTCAGAGTTCTTTGGAGAGTTGAGCCCATGAGCTTGTGAATTTAAAAATTCTAGAGGGCTTTTCCATATCCCATCACTCCAGAATTTGGTTTGTGGTCAGCACAGCATCTATGCCTTCAAGAATAAGTAGTAATTTTCCAGAGTAATCTTTAGGATCCCTAGCTAGCAGTTAAGACAAGGACTCATTCAATAGCAATGCTATTTCTAAATGTATGAACTTGGGATACTGATACTAGATAGAAACTGAATTAAAGTTGAACTTACTCTCCCCATGATTGAAAGGATATGGTCCATAGTCAGTGAAGGGTGGAGGGAGAGAAGTTTTTGCACTTTGTTTTTGCTATAACTTTGAAGTAAATAGCTCTTTGTAAAGAGCTATCTAATATTAAGCAGCTAAATAGATGTGAGTGCTTGTCGCAGGTCCCTAACAAATAAAAGTATTATAGTCAGTTGAGGCTTGAGCAAAGGGCAATAAAAAGATATCCCACCAACTTCTCAGAATCCCCTGGAAGCTTGATGGGAAAACTAACAGACCTACCTCTGATGTAGTGGAGCCAAAGTATATGCTGTCTCTACCATAACAATAATTTAAAAATCAAAGGACCCATGAAATAAATTTTAATTGAATTAAATATGTTTTGCATGGCTTCATATATATAATGAATGTCCTATTTAATGCCTTTTCAATGAATGGGGAGGAAGGAGAAGGAGAGGGAAAATATGGAACTGGAAATAAAAATGTTTTAATTTAATTAAGAAATCAAAAGATAGGTGGAGCCAAGATTACAAAGTACTGGCAGCAATTCTGCTGTACTTTCTCAATATTCTCCTAAAAACAATTTTAAAATAACATCACAAATTGAATCCTGAGTAGCATAGCCAACAAAATAGCAAGTTGGTACATTTTTCAGCACATGATAACTTAGGAGAATTCTGTGAAACTGGTTTGGGTATATGCTTATGACAGCAACACTATAAGTGGGCTTTAGAGATAGTTATGACAGCAGCAATAGTAGCTTTGGGAATGCTCATCCCAAAGATGCTCCAGAGCAAAAAGGAGAAACTAGCATCTGTAGCTGCAGAAGGACAGGGGTTCTGGACACAATTCTAGGACAGAGAGGAGCACTAGCACTTGTGGCTACAGGGGAGCATGAGTCCTTTCTAGGTGAAAACCAGAGGGCAGACAAGGGACAGCAGTTACCATAATTCCCCCTTGATCACATAACCTTGAAAGCACTGAATACTTACAGACACCTGAACTAGCTCTAAAACAGTAGCAATAAAAAGTCTGAAGCTTAGAAGAGTATCTCCCTACTATCAGGTGAACAATACCCAACTATAACATAAAGTCAAGAAATATGCTAGGCAAACAATAATAACCACCACAAAAAAATCACACAAGATTTAGCAGCTTCTGTATTAAAGGAGCAGAGGAATTTGATTATATTCCAGAAGGCAAAGTAATGAAGAGTTAAATAGTAAATTTGACATTCAAACACAAGACTCAGAGAAGCATAAAGGTATTAAACATGATAGAGAAATAATAAGAGAATAATAAGGTCAAACTATTTGCATTCTGTTATGTGAACATGATATATGTAATTCCTAATAATCTAATCATTATTAGGGCAGTTAAAAGGCATATAACTAGAGGGCATGGGTGTAAGTAGATTATAGTGAAATGATCTCAAAAAAATTTAAGAAATGAAAAAGATTCACTGGTAAAGGAGGAAAGAGAAGAAAAGGGGGAACTATCTTATATAAAAGGCATTCAAGAAAGATAGCAGGCAACACTTGAATCTCAAGTGTTCCAATTATTGGAATTAGTTCAAATACCTAACTGAGGGTATGTTTGTGCTCCTCTACAGGGAAGTAAGAGGGGAAGGTAATGAAGAATGTGTGATAAAAGAGAAGGAAAAATAGAAGAGAAGCAAAATAGACTTTTGAAGAGGAGAATATAAAAAGATAAAGAGAAGATTAAAAAGATAAAATTATGTAGAGGGAAATACACAGTCTATGATCATAACTACAAAAGTGAATGGAATGAAAAATGGAATCAGATAGCAAAATGTTTTAGAAGCCAGAATCTAACAATACCGTATGTTCTTTATAAGAAACATACTTGAAACAAAAAGACACACACATAAGAGTTAAAATAAGAAGCCGGAGCTAGATCTATTCTTCTTCAGCTGAGGTTTAAAAAAAAGTAGCAATCATGATCTCAGACCAATAAAAAAGCAAAAATAGACCTAATTTACAGCAAATTTCTTGATAAAAACTTTATTTTTTCAAATATATAAAAAATTGACTTAAACTAATAAAAAAATAAATAAGAGCTATTCCCCAATTGATAAATGGTCAAAGGACATGAAAAGACAGTTTCCAGGAGAAAATCAAAGTTATTTATAGTCAAATGAAAGAAATGCTTTAAATCAATATTGATTAGAGAAACTAATACCACTTAATACCACTACATTAATATCAGTAGTACTTACTCATTATCATTAGACTGACTAACATGACAGACAATGGAAGACTACAAATGCTGAGGGGGATGTAAAAAATAGCAATAATTAATATACTATTGGTGGAAATCTGGACAACAATTTGAAATTATGCCCAAAGGGCATACCCACATACCCACATACCTATGTATATCCTTTTGACCCAACAATGCCACTATTAGGTCTACATCCCAAAGAGATATAAGAAAAATAGGAAAGGACCAAAAATATTTATAGCAGTTTTTTGCCATGTAAAAAGCTGGAAATTGAGGGGATGCCCATTAATTAGGAAATGGCTGAACAACTTAAGGATTTTATTGTCATGGAATACAATATTGTGCTGCAAGAAATGATAAGCAGGATGCTTTCAGAAAAACTTTTGAAGAGGTAAGTGAAATAATACAGAATGAAGTGAGCAGAACCAAGTAATTATTATACAGAATAATAGCAATATTTAATGATTATCAACTGCAATAGACTTAGTTATTCCAATCAATACAATCATCCAAGGCAATTCCAAAGGACTCATGATGAAAAATGTTATCCACTGCCAGAAAAAAGAACTGGTTATCTCTAAATACAAATTGAAGTATATTTTTCTCCAATTTCTTTATTTTTCTTGGTTTTTTTGAAACATAGCTTACATGGAAATGTTTTATATGAATTAACATGTATAAATGAATTTTCAATGAATGGGGGAGGGGATGGAGTGAGGAAAAGCATTTGGAACTCAACAAAATTTTTATTATTTTTAATGAATATTTTTAAAATAAATATTTAGAAGAAAAATGTACACAGTACAAAAATTAAAAAAATCAATAAATATTTCATTTACTTGCTAAGCAGATATATTAGTCAATGGAAACATTGGATCAGAATATAAGCTTGTTTGTAAAAATCTTATGGAAAAAGACAATGGAAGATAATAAATAAAATCATCTTGTAAATTGGCAAAAACCAGTGGGAGGAAAAAGAAGCTTAAAGATGGCTTTCTGAGATATCCAGCTAAACAAAGCTATCCTGAATTTATTTAAGATAAAATGGAAAGGAGGATCATAAATGGATAATATATATATATATATATATGTAATTCTGTAAGGCTTTTTTAAAAATTATCAATCTCTTTACCATTAAAGACATTATAACTACTGTATTTGGACTGCAATGTTTTGGATCTATATGTAATTCTTGAGAAAAAATAAAAATATTGAAGAAAACAAAGATGTAACAGCTGCTAAGCAAAAAAAATCAAATTCAAAGCAACACACTTACTTCTGATGGCTTTGAGGGATCAGTGCTGAAAGTCTGAAGGAAGGAAAGAATAAAAAGCACAGAGAGAGAGGGAGAGGGAATAAAGAAAAGGAGAGGAGAAAATAGAGAAAGGGGAGAGAGGGGGAGAGAGAGAGAGAGAGAGAGAGAGAGAGAGAGAGAGAGAGAGAGAGAGAGAGAGAGAGAGAGAGAGAGAGAGAGAGAAACTTATTACTGACCTGTAAACAATGAACTGGGAAGCTATCAAGCACAGTGGATAGGCTGGACCTGCTGTCGGGAAGCTCTTAATTCAAACTCAGCTTCAGGTACTAGATGTGTGACCCTGATCAAATTACTTAATCTCCTTTTGTCTCAGTTTCCTTATCTATAAAAATAAGCCAGAAAAGGAAATGTCAAAAGTACTTAAATATCTTTGCCAAAAAAGTCTAAATGGGGTCACAGTGTCAGACAAAAGCAAAAACAAACAACTAAACAGTGAAATTGAATTTAGATAAAACCTATCCTGCCATGTTACTGAAAGTTTCCTCTTGTTATACATTTTTTAACTCCTTTCATGACATTTGACAACCTATAATATTTACAGGAAAAAGTTACAGAGATCTTGAAGTTGTTTTGCTATTTACTACTTATGGGACCCTGGGCAACTTCATTTTGGAGCGATTATAGTATTTAAATTTTAAAGTCTCCTCCAGCTCTGAAATCAGTAGGAGGAGTTTTCTGAAAATGAGTGTTATAGGCTAGGAAAAAATAAAGTATATATATATATATGGAAAAGGAAGAAGAAAGACACCTAGGAAGGAATTTTTTAGAAAAGTGTGAGATTCCTACCTACCAAGAGAAATATTCAGAAGCATATATATATATATATATATATATATATATATATATATATATATATATATATGTGTGTGTGTGTGTGTGTGTGTGTGTGTGTGTGTGTGTGTGTGTGTGTGTGTATACTTACTTTTAGAACTATGAATTGTGGTGATAAAAGCTATGTAAAATTGCTCTTTATGAGAAGTCTGCATCAGACTCTTGGGGTTAATGTTTCCATTTAGATGGAAATTGAGTGCAAAATTATTAGTAACAGCTTACAAGGACCAAATTTTAAGGGGCTATTCTTCATATTGAACATAGCATTATCACTAGCTGTTATCGGCTGTGGGCCACTTTTAAACATGGAGGTCAGGCTTTGCTAATGGTCATCCTACTACCTCTGCAAAAGAAAGATCCTTTAAAAAAATCTGCCTGAATACCCAAGTAATCAAGGACAGAAAGTTTTTTTTCAGAAGTCAGAGGACTATGAAACTGCCACTGCAGCTAGATGGCCCATGTTATAATAATAGAGGAAGAACCAAAGACAAATCCTTCTTGTTAATGAGTTCTACAGGTCCTCCATTCACCAAAATATCTTATTTTTTAATTTCTTTCAAATTCAGGTTAAAATCCTTCCTAGATGAGGCTTACATGTCTCAGGATAATAGGCAAATATAATTTGAATCCTTAAAGATTACGGGCCAGAATTGTAAGTGCCTTCAATCTGTTCATATTAATCATAATACAGAGATTGGTAAACTGATTTTCTGAGAATTATACAGGTAATAGATGAGAAAGTCAAGATCTGAACCCCAGTCTCCTCATTTCATACCCAGTATTATTTCAACTAAACCACACTGTCTCTTCAGCTGAGGAACTAGAAAGGGAAAGATGATATCTATCACTGTTCCTGGTACAAAAGTATCATCTGGCAAATGAAATTACCAAAGGGCTTAGGAATTTCACAGCATTTTAGTTATGAGACCCAATGTCCAAGAGCTACCTATAGACAACCCGGTCCATGGTTGGTCATTCAGGATTTGCTTGAGGACCTCTAGCCAGGAGCTAATCACTTCCTCCCAAGATATCCCATTCCACTTTAGAGCATTTCTAATTATTAGTAAGTTTTTCCTAACATCTGGATAAAATTTATTTATTTAAAATTTCCACTGTCCCTAGTTTTGCCTTTTGGGGTCAAACTGAATAAATCTAATACCTTTTCCATGACATCCCTTCATATATTTGAAGACAACTCTCATCAACTTTCCAAGCTTTTTATTCTCCATATCAACCACCCCAAATTCCTTCAATCTTCTTAATATTGTATGAACTAAAGCTCCTTTGCCATTCTGACTACCCTCTTATAGACACTATGCAACTTATGAGGACTCTTTTGAAAACATAGAACTCAGAACTGAACACAAAATTCTAGATATATTCTGACTAAGATTGAATACATCAGGACTATTTTATCACTTCTCTTGTTTTGGACACGATTCCTCCTTCCTCTCTCTCTCTCTTTCTTTTTTTCTCTCTCGTACTCTTTTTTTCCAGGTTTTTTTTCCAAAACACATGCATAGATAGTTTTTAACTTACACCTTTGCAAAACCTTGTCAGTTCCAAGTGTTTTTCTCCCTCCCTGCCCCCAGTCTCTCCCTAGACAGTAAGTAATCCAATCTATATTAAAAATGCAATTCTATACATATTTCTACAATCATCATGCTGCACAAGAAAAATCAGATTAAAAAATGAGAAAGAAAACAAAATGAAAGCAAACAACAAAAAGAGTAAAAATATTATGATGTGATCCACATTTAGTTCCCACAGTATTCTCTCTGAATGCAGATGGCTCTCTCTATCACAAGACCATCGGAACTGTCCTGAATCACCTCATTGTTGAAAAGAGCCACGGCCATTAGATTGATCATCCCATAATTTCTTGTGTATAATGTTCTTTGGTTCTACTCATTTCACTTAGGATCATGCCTTTCTGAAATCTTCATGCTGATCGTTTCTTACAGAACAATAATGTTCCATAAGATTCACATATCCTAATCTTATTCAGCCATTCCTCAACTGATGAGCATTCACCCACTTTCCAGTTCCTTGCCACTATAAAAAGGGATGCTACAAACATTTTGGCACATGTGAGTCCTTTTCCCTTTTTATGATATTTGGGATATAGTCTCAGTAATGAGACTGTTGGGTGAAAGGGTTTTCATAGTTTGATAACCCTTTGGACAAAGTTCCACATTGCTCTCTAGAATGATTGGATCAATTCACTACTCCACCAACAATGCATTAATTTCCCAGTTTTTCCACATCTCCTCCAACATTCACATGATGCTTCACTTTATACTACCTGAATCAGTATTGATATTTATGGCTGCTGAATCATCCTGATGATTACTTTAGATCTTGAAGTCCTCTTAAAACCCCTAGATCTTTTTCTATCAAATTTATATCTAGCTACATTTTTTCCTATAAAAAGGCTCACATATCAGAGCATCTAGCACAATCCTTATTTGTATCTAAACTCTCTCTGATGATTGTGCTTCTTTTACTCACCATTATCTGGTAAGGTCTCACTTATTAATTGTAGGTGAGAGATTACAATAATACAATACAATTAATAAGCTTATATTCTAGTAGAAACATAAGATTTGTATATAAATAGCTACAAAAATGTGTCCAATACTTGTAAGAGCTATAATTAAGTAAAATATGAGTTATGGAGAAGAAAAGGTGATTACTTAAGTGAGGAAATTAGGGAAGGATTCATGGAGGAGGTGGTGGCATTAGAGCCTGAGCTTAAAGAAAGGTAGGAACCAACAAGTAGTGATTTGGTGAGAGAAAGGCATCCCTGCCATATAGAATGGTATGAGCAAAGACACTGAGGCAGGAAAGTGCTGCATTTTGTGGGCTGGACAACTATTACAATATTCTAGGTAGTAAAAAGTGACCCTGATCTGGGATGGCAACAGTGGGAATAGAAAAGAGAAATACATATAAAAATGATGCAGAAGTCAAATCAATAGCATTGGGTTGACTGTACATAGTGAGAAAGGAAGAAAGAGGGAAGATAAAGAAAAATAATAAATATTTATTAAGTTTCTAGTATGTGCCAAGCACAAGGGTGTTTTACAAATAATTCATTTTATCCTTACAACCCTGACAGGTAGGTGCTATTAGTATCCCCATTTCACAGTTAGGGAAACTGAGGCATCATATCGTTACTAAAAGCCTGAAGCAGAATTTGAACTCAGGACTTCCTAATTTCAGGTATTATATTCTATTCATTGTGCCAAACAAAGTCAAATAAAGCCCTAGGGTTTTAAATCTGAGTAACAAGAAAAATAATGATTTCATTCTCAGGAAACCAGAAGCTTCCTCCCTTAGGTTCTTTCCCCTTTCTTTCTGACTATAGGGAGTCAACCTCTTGAGCTCACACAGGAACCAATTCAGGCTGGCTTGTGGCCTGGAGGTAATAAACCAGTCAGTGATGGTTTCAGTTAAACTTGATGTCTTAGTAAATCTCTCCTTTCCTCAGCACCATATGTTAGAAACATTACACGGACTGCTGCTTGGTAACTCACAATCCACTCCAAGCCAATAGAAATTAGTCTCTAAATTTGGTCCCTGGAAACATCTGGATGGTTGGCATAGTATAGATCAATCATTCTGACTATCGGCTGGGGCTTTCACTTTTGTCTCATAGTGGGAGACTGTCCCCTTCCCATCCTCTGCTACAGGATCATGGACTTGAAGCTATGTGTCCCACGTGTTCTCAAGACTCCCTGGAGACTCTAGACAGGGAAGATCTTGTGAAGACTTTTCTTCTAATAAATATTTCCTGTCTATATGCTGAGGATTAGAACTAGTTTCTGGAATAACAACTTTTCCATGCAACATTCCAGGTTCCAGGAACAGGAAAACTAATTAGAAACATGAATCGGCTTTTTATTTTCCCTCCAAAGGGCCAAGGGAAAAGTGGGGAGCCAGAGGAAAATCTAGGTGATAAATTCCCTTTTCATCCCATTAAAATCTATTAGATAAAAATAATAACAAGATCCTTAAATTATGACTAAACAGTAAATGAACTGATTTGGGCTTCCATGCTATGGATGGAGTACAATGTAATGAAATTGACCTTCTCAGGACACTCTATTATCTGATTATTGTGTTTTTCCCAGGCTACCTCCCTTGCCTGGAGCATTCTTCCTCTTCACTGCTACCTCTTGCCTTTTCATCAAGATTCAGCTCAATTCTACTTTCCATAGGAGGTCTTTCCCAGATCCAGAACCTTCCCCTCCTTCAAACCAGTACCCTTCCTCCTTCTGAGATTCTGTGATTAACTTCCATTTTCACTGATGTTAATGTATATATAATACTGTATAGAATATAATAATATACAATAGATGCATATATATGCATACACATCTTGTATGCACTTTTTTGCCTGCTGTGTTCCCATTTGGAATATGAATTCTTTGAAGGTAGGAACCATGTTTTTGCCTATCTTTATATCTTCAGCATTTAACCCAGTGCCTGGCACATAGTAAACACTTAAATACTTATTCATTGAATGACTGATTTGGCAAGTCTTTTCAGTCTCTGTGTCCATCACATAGATCATAGGATCATAAACATAGAGTTGAAAGGGATCCCAAATGCTTTATTTTATAGATGACAAGTCTTCAGATATATGTGTTTGTATGTGTGTATGTGTCTTTCTTTGGATCCTTTGGGTCTCTGTCTTTCCCTCTCTATTCTGTCTCTCTCTATCTCTGTCTTTGTCTCCGCCTCTCTCATTCTCTATCCTGTTTCTGTCTGTCTGTCTGTCTCTGACTCTCTGTCTGTCTCTCTGCCTCTTTGTCTTTCTCTGTGTGTCTCTGTCTCTTTGTCTCTCCCCATCTCTCTGTCTCTGTCTCTCTCTTAACTGTCTCTCTTTCTCTGCCTTTCTCATTCTTTACCCCGTCTCTATCTTCTGTCTCTGGTTCTCTCAGTCTCTGTCTCTCTGTCTTTGTCTTTCTGTCTCTGTCTTTTTTTTTCTCTTTCCCTGTCTCTCTGTCTATCTCTTTTCCTCTGTTTCTCTCTCTGCTCTCTCTGTGTGTCTCTCTGTATGTGTCTCTCTTAATCGCTCCTTTTTTTTCTGTTTCTCTTGTAATTATAACACAAGCTAAGTTCCAATGTCGTAGCATGCAATATTTATAATATTATTGAGTTTTGCTATTGCTGTTGCCCCACTACAGATCCTATTTGGGGGTGCTCAATAGGAGAGATATATAACATCAGTAATGGAGTCATATGGTCTTTTCCTGTTTCACCCACCTCCTTTCCTGTAACCTTCATTCAGTGACTTCTAGTGCTTTCATTACACATCTCGTTCAGTATAAAAAGCACTGATCCTGGAATCAGAGGATCAGTGTTCAAATTCCCACATCTGACAACTTTGGGTGTGGTATCAGGTAAGATACATATGCTCCTTGAGCCTTAGTTTCCTCATCTGTCAAATAATGGGCTGGACTAGATACTTGCTGAGCCTTCCAGCTCTGGATATAATGACTTTGTTATAGACAATGAGAGCTACAGAGGAATGAGCTATTTGTAACTTTCACAAATACCTAAAGTTCCCATTTTAATAATAGCTTAAATTTCTAAAGGTAGCTTGTAAGTCAGTTGTTTGGAATAAAGAACCTATTTTCTCATAGATATACATAGTGAATTGGATCGCAGGTTAGGCCACAAAATTCTGTTAGCCCAAAATGAAATGTTTAGTTAATATGAAACATTTTCTTTTAACTGAGAAAATAAAATCTGAGTTCCAATTAACATCTCTGAGGACACGCACCCTGCTGCAGTCCTGGGAAGAACAAGGACTCCATTCCCCCATCCTGCTTTAGCAGTGAGACTAAGGGCTCGCCTGGTTTCTTTCCTATAGAAGAGGGTGGGGATTCCTAAGACTCCAACAGTGGTTCTGACAGGTAGAGGAGGGAAAATAATAGCAGCTGGAGTGAGATAGGGGATTCCCCTAATGCAGCAACTACATATATATATATATATATATGTATATACACATATATATGTATATATATATATGTATATACATATATATATATATATACAGAGAGAGAGAGAATAGATATAAAGATAAATACAAAGATAGATTAGATAGATAGAAGCAAGTATCTTCAGTTCCTTAATGATCGCATAAATCTTTGAGATCAGAGAGTTCTACTTATTGGAGGTGAGTATAAGCAAATATGCACATAGTTTAAAGTGAGGATTTCTGAGATGGGTTGTTTTGTAGGAAACTTGGAAGCCTGGGTTGAAAGAGGAGGAAATGGGAAAATGGCATGGCATGATTAACATGGGACTTGTAAGTGCCAATGTTAGATATTAGAAATTGGATAACTTAAGGAGGTTAAATTGTTCTTGCAGACTTCTGACTTGGGACCTGTTTTATTCATCTTCTGGTCAACTGAAACCTCAATCCATTGGCCAATGGGTAGTCCAGGTAGATGTCTTATTTCTTAGCCAATTGGGAGGCCAATGATGTACTTACCCAAATATCAAACTATACCATTTGGGGGATCAGATGAGGGACAAATTAATAATACATCTTGTCTTTTTTTTTCTTAGAGTCCAGAGAAGAATGATCAGAAGAGGTAAATGGACTGAATTTGAAATTTTTCATTCTTGGAAGTTTGGAGCATAAAGTAGGAAAAGGTGCCGGTAGACTGATTTGAGGCACTGGCATCGAGAATATTTTCAGGTAAGAACTTTCTTAAGTTTGTCCTGAGTTTGTCCTGCTTTCTTTGGGATTTCTTTTTTATTTTTTAACGTTTTTATTTAAAGTTTTGAATTCCAAATTCTATCCTCCCTTCCTAGATTAGTAAGTTTGGAAGAAACTAGAGGGGACTAGATACAACTCATTTGGCACAGAGCCAGTGTTTCTGTTTCAGGCATTTCCTTTATATGGGACAAATGTGCTATATATGTATAATTATTGATAAGGATATGTGATCCAAAAAACGTACAGACAACAAATCCAGAGTACTTTTTCTCCTTTATCAACAAGCCTATTTCTCTATCTATGTATAGCATTTTAATGCACAAATATCCTAAAAGGTGGGAATTCCTGACTTACTTCAATACAAAAAAATTCACCAGGATCCTATGCTCTTCCCTTGCTCTAATTTTTATTTTTGCCAAATAAAAACCATTTTTAAATTTTGATTCTTCTCTTGAATATCTTCTCCTTCCCTTCAGCCCCAGTAAGAGTCATCCCCTACTATCCTCTGTCATGGTTTCCTAATCTCTGCTAGATAAGAACTGGAATCAAACTCATTAAAAAAAGCTAGATGTACAGAGTAAGTCCCCAGACCCACATGAATTTATTTCAGGTACTTTTAAGTTCCTGGCAATTGTCAGTGATATTAAGAAACTCTGTTTCTTAATTCTTAATTCTTTCAATTTGAAGAGATATCTTTGGAATAGAGATCGGCAAATGCTGTTCTGGTTTCTTAATAAGGAAGATTCAGTAGATTCTTCATATTAAAGGCCTATTAACTAAATGTCAATTTCTGGAAAAGCCCAAGAAAGGATCCTTGAAGGGATACTTTATGTGTCTGAAAAAAAAAAAGCTTTTGGAAGATCAGTTTCTTTTGGAGTGTTGAGATCAAAAGCAAGGGCCTAAATGGAATGGAAAGAAATCAGAAGCAGCAAGTGTAGACTCTTTCATAGTGACATATATACAACAAAAGTCTTTTTTTCCCCACAACTACCATATAAATAGGAAGTTGGATAATATATATGGCTATGCCAAAACCAATTCATATGGGTTATTAAATTTTTAGTATGAGCATTTACACCTCTGAAATGACCTAATGCTACAAAGTAGAGTTGGAATTATATTATTAATTATCTTCACCTAGTAATGGAGAAAATGTTTGTAATGCAAATTAAACTTTAAAATGGGATCAAGCATACCATTTTTTCTTTGGAGAACCACTTGTTACACCTTTAACTGCACAGCATAGGTAAAAACCTCAAGTCCTGGGGAACAGAGAATCAGAGATTCTTAGAATATTAAATCTGAAAAGGAGCACCAAATTGTATCAACCTTCTATTTTTCAGATGAGAACTAATGCTTAGAGTGGTAAAGGAAGTGGTCCTAGGTCATTTTAGGGGTAAGTAAGAATTTTTTAAATTAAAGCTTTTTATTTTCAAAACATATGCATGGATAATTTTTCAACATTGACCCTTGCAAAACCTGTTCCAATTTTCCCCCTTTCCCCTATACCCTACCCTCTACCCTAGATGGCAAATAATCTAATATATGTTAAACATGGTAAAAATTTTGTTAAATCCAAAATATGCATGCATATTTATATTTATACAATTATTTTGCTGCACAACAAAAATCAGATCAAAAAGGAAAAAATGAGAAAGAAAATAAAATGCAAGTAAACAACAACAAAAAGAGTATAAATGCTGTGGTGTGATACACACCCAATTCCCACAGTTCTCTCTCTGAGTTCTTCATCACCAGAGAGCTCTGAGGCTCTATCACAAGATCATTGGAACTAGCCTGAATCATCTCATTGTTGAAAAGAGCCAAGTCCATCAGAATTAATTCCATACTATGCAAATTATGTGCAAAAATAGGGAAAGAAGGAGTCCTACCAAATTCATTTATTACTCATATAGGGTGCTGATACCTAAGCCAGGTAGGGTGAAAACAGATCATATTTCCTGTCATTTTTTTCACTCCCAGTTGTATTTTTCTCTTCCCTTTCCCCCTTTCCCTCCTTCACAGTATTTTGCACCGATCATCCCCTCCCTCAAACAATCCTCCCCTTTTACAGTCTCTTTTCTTTTCTTATATCTTTGTTCTTCTACATCTGTTCTTTCTTCTATTGGCCTCTACCCTTCCTTTCCCCTGTTTCCTCCTACTTCCCTATAGGGTGAAACAAGATTCTCTGTGAAGCTAAATGATATTCTCTGATATTCTTTCTTTGAACCAAATCTGATGAGAGTAAAATTCACACAATGCTCATGTTCCTCCCCTCTTTGCCTTAATAGGTCTTTTTTGCCTCCTCATGAGATGTAATTTACTCCCATTTTAACTCCATTTTCCTCTTCTTCCAGTAGAATTACCTTTCCTTCTCTAGTTTCTTTTTTAAATTCACCACAATAAAATCAAATTATTGCTAATCATAATCATTGCACAATCAAAAATATTCACCCTCTAAGTATACTCATAATAGAGATACAGATCTCAACAGTTAAACATACCATCTTCCCATATAGGAATATAACCTTTTAACTTTTAAAAGAAAGCTTTTTTTTCCTTTTTACCTTCTTTATGCTTCTCTTGAGTTCTGCATTTGAAGATCAAATTTTCTATTCAACCCTTGTCTTTTCATCAGAAATAAATGAAATTCACCTGTTTCATTGAATGTCCATCTTTTTTCCCTGAAAGATGATGCTTAATTTTTCTGAATAGTTAATTCTTATCTGCAATTCAAGTTCCTTTGCCTTTTGGAATATCAGATTCCATGTCCTTCAATCTTTTAAAGTGGAAGCTGCTAAATCCTGGGTAATCCTGATTGATACTCCTCAATATTTGAATTGTTTCCTTCTGGTTGATTTGCCTTTAGTATCCTCTGGGTCTGGGGTCTGTTCTTTTTCTCCATAAAAGTTTTCTATGATCTGTTCTTTTTGCTTTTTTGTTCATTTTTTTAAAATATTGAGGTCTGCTCCTAAGGAAAAGGCATGACAGCCACTTTAGTTTGCCCTGGGAACAGTGCAGCTGACTGATTTCTGTTGCTGGGTAGGTGTAGCCAGGTCCCATTTTTCTGTGGTTCTGGATTTCAGAGGCTCACAATTTGCCTTTTGCATTTGATTTGGGTGTCTCACAGCAAATCTGCTGAACTACTGGCTTGTAACCAGGACAGAGTAGCCTAAGAGCCTCACAGTAGATTCACCATTGCAGGGATACCGAAATGCCCTGGCTCCTTGCCCCACCACCTTGCCCCAGGCTCCCTGAATTCCAGTCAGGGTTCAGCAGCCTCTCTCCTTACCCAATTGAAACAGACCTTTTCTGAAGCTTTTTTTTCAAATTATCTTCTTCTGGAAATTTGTTGTACTCCAAATATTTGTGGGTTCTATTACACCAAAATCTGTTCAGAGGTTTAATCTGCTGTTGATTTGAGAGAAGCTTGGAGGTACTCAGATAAAAACTTGTCATCTTGGCTCTGCCCTCCAGCAAAGAATTTGAATTTAGGTCTTCAGACTCCCAGTCCAATGCTCTTAAAAATCACTTTCTAGACCATGACCTATTCAAAATGGTTTAAAAACTTGTTCTGGGAAGTAGAAAATATACTTTCTGCTTTTCTCATGGAAAAACTAAGATGGGAGTGAATTTTTCAAAGTTTAATGCAGATTAAGTCTCAAATTATAACTTCTATTGTTGCCTTTTTTGTTCCTCCTCTACTTTTTTTTCCAAAGGTTCTCAAGAGGCTGATGAATGATTTCCCAAAAATCACTTTCTAAGAATTAAATGTTTTCCTGCAAAGGCTGCTACCTAAGACCCCAGCCTAGGGCTAAAATGTGAACACCAATAAGGGAAACTGCCTATGAATCACATCATTTGTCCCAAGAGAGGGGAAAAAAAATAAAGACATGGACATGCTACTCCTAATTGACTAGCATTCATGAACTTGTGGATTTTAGCCTCTTATTTCCTACACCCTCCTCCCAGTAAATTGTCACCACAATTGATCAGCAAATTCTTCTAGAATTACTCTTCATGGGTATAACTGGTGAGTCCTCTGGAGGACTGCTTGACTAGTTGGTGAGACATTCTTTTGAGTGGAAGCCAACTAATTCCCAGGCCAGGAATATCCTCATTACTATCCCCACAATCATCTTCTATTCTCTCTTTCTAAATCTTTTGCACTCCATGATTTGGCAGAAAGAGTTCTGGAATTGGAATCAGAAGATCTGGGTTCAAATCCTACCTTTTGTACTAATTGTGGAACTATATACAAATCCTTAAACCTCTCCGAATCTTAGTTTCTCCATTTGTAAAATACTGTTAATTATATCTTTAATACATACTACATAAGATTGTTATGAGACTGAAAGACAATAATGTATGTAAAGTGCTAAGCAAATTATCATCAGTATTTTGTGAACCATTTATGTCACAGATTTCTTGGTAGGAAAACACTTTTGAAATGATAAAGCATGAAAAAAATGTGAATCATTCCTAATACACAATCTTTCCAATTCTCTCTAACCTTACTTGTTTTGGGGAATTTTTGATACCTTGGAAGGCAAAAATCTCTATTCAAAGATCTGATTTAATAAAATTCAATCAACTTATATTTCCTAGTCCATAGGCATCAAATAGATGAGGTCTCTTCATCGTTAGGTCTTATCTTGGTCCTGCACTGTTCTAGACTAATCAGTTCTTCTCATCTTAGTTTGCCTCCTAATCTAAACTCAAGATTCTCTGTACTCTTAGATAGTGAAGAAGTTCTTAATTTCATATATGACTTCTATATTGGTTGTTGATGGTCATCCATTTTAGTCAGGTCTGTCTCTTTGTAACCCCTTCAAGGAGATTTTCTTGACAGAAATACTGGTGTTATTTGCCATTTCCATCTCTAGTTTATTTTATAGATGAGGAAACTGAGGCAAAAAGGGTTAAGTGACTTGCCCAGGATCACAAAGCTAGTAAGTGTCTGAAGCCATATTTGAATTCATGAAGATGGTTCCTGATTCCAAGCCCAATGATTATCTACTGGGCTATCTAACTGCCCTAGCTTCCACATTACATTTGTTATTTTGGGGTTACTGAAAATCTTTGCTTCTTTTTGTCCCCCAGTAGGCTAAAATATATAATCACAAAATTTTAGGGGAAGAAGACACCTCAGAAACCATTTAACCTTAACTGAACAAGAATCTCCTCTACTATCTTTTTTATCAAGGCAGGCAGGTGGTTCAGTGGCCCTGGACCTAGAGTCAGAGAGTCCGTACTTCAAATCTAGCCTGAGATACTTACTATTGTGTAGTAAAATTTAGGCAAGTCACATAACTTCTCTAAACTTTAGTTTCCTCATTTGTACAATGGTAATAATTAGAGTACTTACCTCCCAAAGAACTTGTGAGGATCAAATGAGATAAAGTTTGTAAAGTACTTTATAGCCATTAATTAAGTGATATTATTTTACTCAGATTTGGCATGAAGACCTCCTATGAGGTAAAACCTACAACCTCTACAAGTAAGCCATTGAACATTTTTGCACAGTTTCAGTTATTAATTTTTTATATAACACTGGAATCTGCTTTTCTGATACTTTTACCCATTATTCCTCATTCTTTCCTCTGAGACCAAGAAAAACAAATCCAATCCACATTCAACATAATTAGTCCTCAATCACTTGAAAATATAATAATAATCACATTAACAACAATAATAGCTAACATGTAGATAGAAGTTAAGCACTTTATAAATATTACATCATTTTATCCTCACAAAAACCCTGTTACCATTTATCATTCCCATTTTACAGACAAGAAAATTGAGGTAGACAATGATTAAGTGACTTTCCCAAAATTGAATAGTTGGGAGTCTCTATTTGAACTCAGGTCTTCCTAAGCCTCTTACAGAATTTTGTCCACTAAGCCATCTAGCTGCTTCTAATCTTCATCAGTCTTCCTCCTCCTCATTTCAACCTATCTTACCCTTTCCTTCCAAATACACACACACACACACACACACACACACACACACACACACACACACATTAAAAGTCTCTAATTTCTTCGTCTTATCTTCACATGATATAGTTTCTAGTCTGCTAACTTACACTGGTTATCTCTTTTGCCTAATGTCCAGTTTTTCATAGTCTTCCTTTAAATGTGGGGCCCAGAATTAAATCAAGTACTCCATGAATATTCTAACCAAGTTGGACTACATCATGGCTATCATTTCCATCATTTTGGATACTTTGATTCTTTTAATGCAGTTCAAAACCACATTAACTTCTTGAACTGTCAAATCACACTGGTAACTCATTTTGATGTTAGAGTCTGCTAACTCTCTCCATCTTTTTCATATAATCTATTTTCAAGTCATACCTTCTCTATCCTGCCGTTTAGCAATTTATATAAGACTTTGCAGTTTGCCATTCTATTAAATTTTACTTTATGAGATTTGATCCATTTTTGTAATCTGTCAAGATATTTTTGAATCCTTAATCTGGCACTTTTCATAGTAATATGTTGAATTTTCCCCTAAATTTGTGACATTTGCAAATTTGATGAACATTTCCTAAGCCTTTATCCAAATTATTAACAAAAATATTGACTAGCACAGGATCCAGGAAAAATCTGGGGGCATGTCACTAAAGACATTCCTTTAATTTGCATCAAGTAATAAGTGAACAGCCATTCAACTATAAAAAATGACATCTTAACATTATTAATATTATTTTGCAGTGTTCACTTATTTTAGTTACATCTGATTCTTCACCACTCCATTTGGAGTTTTGTTAGTAAAGATACTAGAGTACTTCTAGCTCATTTTACAAATGAGGAAATTGAGGCAAACAGGGTTCAGTAACTTGCCCAGTGTCATAAAAGTATCTGAGGTCAAATTTGAATTTCTTGACTCCAGGCCAGCCAATACCATTGCACCATCTAGCTGCCCAATTAATATCATATATTATTTATGATAACAATGTTATATCAATAACATTATAATATATCTTTTTAAAGAAAGAGGAAAAAATCAGCAGAACTGATCAATATACCAAAAAAGTCTAAAAACATGTGTGACTTGGAACCACTTCCAAATCTTTTTAACCATATCTTTTTCATATCATTCTTTTTTGACTATGAGGATATTACAAACATTGCTGAAATTCTCTTGTTGAATGCCAAGTTTATTGTGTTTTATTATGTCTAAGGTATTCTCCTGATCTACTAGGGCTATCAAAGAAAAGAAAAAAAAAAGAAAAAAGAAATGAAATCAGTCTGACAAAACCTATTGTTCACGAAACCATGCTGACTCTTTGCTATCAAAATTTCCCTTTCTAAATGGTCATGAGCCATTTCTTTAATAATATGGTTCAGGATTTTTTCCAGAAATCACATAATCTTAGAATTGAAAGATACTTCTCAGAATCCATTTAGTCTAACCCATCACAACAATCATTCACTTTACTTTTTTTTTTTTGAAAGTTAAAACATTCTTTCTTCTTTAGCACCAAAGCACCATTGATTTTTAACAGCTATTGATAGCAGCTTACTAATCACATAATCACATTTGTCAGTTCAGGATACAGTTCATCTAGGTCTGCTGACTTCAACTCATTGAGTGTCTTTCTGGGTCATCAATGAATGTAAATGTTTTATGTTTCAACTTTTTACCATTTTTGTTGGGAAAGAAACCCAGAAACAACCCAAGAGTTGAATAGTGCTGATCTCTCATTATCAAGCCATCCCAATGAGCAAATCTATTCTTTCTTTTATCTTCTTTATCCCAACATAGTTCAAAAAAAGAAAGAGAAAAATAAAAGCATTTGCTAGTCATAAAATTCATCCCCAGCCTCAGTTCCTTTTGAGATTTAGCCTTCCTAACAGTATTTTTTACAAAACCAAAACTTGATGTTATTCTCATATTATTCTCTTGATCTTGGTTCTGTATTTTGTACATATCTCTTAAATTTTCATTGACTGAGATGGTCACTACATACTGACATCAGTGTCTTTAGTCAATTATACTTTTTCTTCATCTTTGACCTCTGCCCAATTTTATTTGTAGAATTTTAATGCATGTGCCTATCTATCCTTTCTCTGAGCTCTTTGAAATTTGTCTTCCTCAAATTTGGGTACATATTAGATTTGTGTCTAGTTCACCTCCTTGTTTATTTATCTTAAATTTCATCACATGGACACACTAAGTAATTCTCGGTGTTATTGCTCCTTTGCTTAAAGTTGGATAGCACAAAACATTTCATTAAGGAACATGAATTTTTTAGAGGCAAATGTTTAATGAATACTCAATCATAAAAGGCATTATTCTTTATTCATTAAG
The DNA here is from genome assembly GCF_048593235.1 of Sminthopsis crassicaudata. Lineage (NCBI taxonomy): Eukaryota > Metazoa > Chordata > Mammalia > Dasyuromorphia > Dasyuridae > Sminthopsis > Sminthopsis crassicaudata. Next base: position 524,032,271 of record NC_133619.1, read on the forward strand.
GTAAAATAAAGAAACTTAAATGTTTTCTAAACTTTTTTCTAAAATGTAAACTTTGCAAGTGGTTCCTTTCATTCAATTCCCCATTACCATCCCTGTTCCTCCACCAAACAAAAAAAAAAAAAAAAAACAGAACAACCTTCTCTTCTGGGCCAAAAAAGTATCATCCCTACTTCCCTGGCCCTGAACTTTTACTATAACAGGCCAGTAGGGAGTTTAAAGACTAATGACCAGAAATGTTCTCTTTTTAAAATAATAAATATATTTTTCATTTTTCAAAATACATTAAAGATTTTCAAAATTCACAGTTGCAAAATCTTATGTTCCAGATTTTTTCCCTCTCTCCCCACCACCCTGCTCCCCTAGACAGCAAGTAATCCAATATAGGTTAAATATGTGCAATTCTTCTAAACATGTTTCCACATTTATCATTCTGCACAAGAAAAATCAGAACAAAAATGGAAAAGAATGAGAAATTTAAAAAAAAAGCAAGCCAACAACAACAAGGCGAAAATAGTATATTGTGATCCACATTCAGACCCCATAGTTCTCTCTCTGAATGCAGATGGCTCTCTCCATCACAATTGTCCTTTCTTCTTAAAGAGGACCAAGATATCAGGGAAATGAAACCATGACATGCAACTGCATTGGAATTAAGTGAGGGAGTAGTGTGCAAGATCATCTGCCTTACTTTACTCTACAGAGCCAGATAGAACAGAACAACTGGACATGAGTCAGGATGAAATGGAAAATCTTGACTTTTTTAAGCTAAAGTCTTCAACAGGTCCAGTTTGATTATACCCATTTAGTGAGGCAAAGAATCTCCTGTTTCAGGAAGTACAAAAAAAATCTAAATTATTAAGTAAATGAATGAATGAATCTAAAAGGGGGAGAATCTCAGGTTTCTAGCCAAAGCACAAATGACTGCTATTCATATTCAAAATGAATCAATCTTGACCGAATGGGACTTGGCTGAGGATCTACTGATAGTCGATTAGAATCAGATTGGTTTTGGTGTAAGGTAGGGTCCTTAAGAAAAAAATCTAACCACTAAACACCAAAATATCTTGGGAGGGTTTAGAGATGCAAAAGAGAAGAAAAAAAACTGCTTTTAAAAGCAGCTGTAGGTAAGGGTGTGATACCCTATGTGGACAGAGGGAGGGAAGAAGAGAAGGAAGGAGGGAAGGAGAGAAAGAACAAAGAAGGTATTGGAATTGCCCTGAATTATTTCATTGTTGAAAAGAGCACATCCATCACCGCTGATCATCACATAATCTTCTTGAAGCTGTGTTCAATGCTCTCTTAGTTCTACTAATTTCATTTAGCATCAATTCATATAAGTCAGAGATATTGTTTTAAAATAATCCCTTTTTTGCACCTCTTTCACTGGGATTTTATAAAGATCAAACAGGGTGAGGGAAATTGTTAATAACCAATTATGAGGGAAATCTAGGTTTTTCCTTGTCCTATTTCCTTGTTCAAAACAGACTTCAAAGGACATTACTGACTGCTGCCAAAAAGTATACCCCACGGAGACCACCTTAGCTCAGGTGAATTCCTGCACATTGTTGAAATTTAGGTGAAGGTATAGCCTTTGTTGAGATTGTCCAAGGCTAAGGAAAACTGAGTATACAGGTAGTCTCTTTGTCCAAGAGTAATATGATGTCACTCAGCTCCTCATTGGAGTGAGCCCATTTCTCATAGTAATATTTAAACTATCATTAGTTGTTAACCAATCAGAGCTAACTGACATCCTTGGAAACACCCACTATAGACCAAGGGCCTATAAACTGTGAATTGACCAATATGATTCATTTTTGGCACCGACCTCTTATATTAATAAAATGCTAGCATTATTAATAAAATGATTAATTACCCAGAAATTATGTCTCTCAAACTTTTTAAATGCCACAAGGGCAACATAACATAAAGCACTTTGTAAAACTTAAAGTGCCATATTAATTGAAGACAAAAGAAAAAAAAAATGAGTATTGCTAGCTGAAGCTAGTTTGACATGGTAAGAGAGATGTTGGACTAACTGAGAGGTGTACAGCCTAATTGCAAACAAACCCTGAACCCTTTTGAAGAACAATAAAACATAGTTTACATACAAAAAAAAAAAACAAAAGAAAAGAAAAAAAAGAAAAAGAAAAGAAAAGAAAAGAAAGGATGAGATGGATAGATGAATTTGAACAAACTTGGAGACAGTAGGGGATAGAAGGGCCTGACATACTTTGATTCATGAAATCATGAAGAGCCAGACACAACTGAATATAAATTCTAGTTATTTGCCTTTCTCACTTGTATTTACTAGCACTTGAGGGCTATGACCTAAGCCATGACAAATAAAATGGCAATAGAGTTATAGAGAGAAAAATATGTTTAATATGAGGAATTTTTAATCTGGGACACATAAACTTTTTAAATTAAATTTTTGCATAACTATTATAATAGAATTTACAATTCTATGTATTTTATTTTATTATTCTTGTGGAGGATGGGCTTTAGTAGATTTCCAGAGTGATCCATAATACAAAACATAAAAAACCTCCACTCTTGTTAATTTATTGTTCACCTGATTATAGGCCTATGGTGAGCCTAAGAAAGAAAAGGGGGTCTCCTAAGAGTGGGGAGGTGGAGAATTGACAGTTTATCTGACCCCAAAATGAGGCTTTTCCAAGTGACCAGAGCAATATAGACTACAAGGCAAATATTATTTGGAAAAAGAGTTATTGAGGGTCCTAGCATAGGATGATCAAGAAACTAAACATACTTTCTTATTCCTGAAAGAGAATCAAACTAATCGAATGTAGAAGTAAGCAGGAGTACTACTGGTGGTGGCTCCAATTACCAAAGGTCACCAAGAAAGCTGTCTTGCTATGCCTATCCTCTGGATGCCAATCAGAACACCAGAGAAGAAAAGGGCTGTGATTGAGTACTCCTGGTGCACGCCAATAACCTTTTGCCATGGACTTCACTGAGCTTGAGCTCTAAACCCATTTGTAGTCCCCAGGGATAATCTTTTTTTATTTTCTATGCAGAAACTAAGAAGCTCCAAAAGAAATGCTATTTCAGATAAAAAATACAAACCCAAAAGTGACAACAAGATCATTGCTTCAGAAAGTTGATGTGGCTTTGGGAAAGAGTGGTAAAACACAGAATCCTGTATTCAATTTTTCAGGGCCCCGTACAAAGGATTCTGTCAGCCTTCTCACTCAGAGTTCCTCAAGCACCCATTATGACATACAAGTTCCCTCCTTATACTCTAGGCTCACTATCAACAGACCTTGAAAACTCAGCTCCAGACACCTGATTATGTCATTCTCATATACAATCTACTCTTCTCTGCCCTAACTCCTCAAATATGTTACCACTGACTTTCTTCCTCTGCCTCACACAATTGTTATCCAACCAACTCCCATACTAAGAAGTTCTTGTCTACGGTCTAGAGAAGCCTCCTGACATCTTTAACATTAGCATCAAGGATGCTTTCTAAATAGCCCTAAGGATAATTAGCAGTTTTGACTAATTGTGTGCAAACACTGCCTCCCACACACAGCTGTTTGTCTTGCACTGGCATTCCCAAGCTCGAATCACTCTAAGGTGGAATAGTCATCATTTCTACTTTTACAACTAATGTCTCATATTGGTCAGCATCAGGTCCAGAAAAATAGCTCCCCTGATTGCTTCCTCCACTTTTTGAAGAATTCAATCATCTTTGAGGTAAGTCAAAAATATATCCATTGTATCAGAATTTCCAGATATGTCTGAGTAGGTAAAGACCCCTACGACTACTCTCTCATGACTTTATGTGAGGATTATGAGCTTTTCCTCAATCTCATCATATACTTTTTCCTTCTTAAATAGCAATCTGTAACATGTTTCTGCTAGAATATGGTTTCTTTTTTTCATCACTGTTTTTCACCTAAACCCTTTCCCTGCTTCAGTTTCTGTATTTCCTCAAGTGTACATTTTTCCTAATGCTACTCTAATTTTCCTTTTTTAAAAAATTTTCATCTTTTTTAATAAGTGTATCGTTCCATAGTCATTGTCCCATCTTGTCACATTATCTTGTCACATTATTCCTAGCTTCAATAGTACCTTTGAGATTCAATTTACTCCCTTGTAAGATTTCTAGTTACTTTGTTTATAACCTCAGTTTTATTTATTTATGAACATGAGAGGTTATATGTTTTATTATCTTCTTAGATATTTTCTTATTATTGCTAAGTCACTGATACTCTTCTTCCTGTATTTTCCCTGGTGCTCCATGGATATCTGGTTTAGAAAACAAATGTACATACTTTCCCCTTTCTCCATTATGAGTTTTAAGTCATCTTAATCAGATTAGAGTATTAGTAATAATTTATAATAACTTCATAAAATTATCCAGAGTGGTTTTTTTTCTGAAACATTGCTCTGACCATGTCCCTCAGTAATCTCTACTGGTTCTCTGTTAACCTCTAGAATAAAATATAAATTTCTCAGGTATCTAAAGTCCTTCACAAATTAACTCTTTTCTACTTTTTTAGTCTTTTGTCCATCTTATCCCTCTCTATATACTCTATAATTTCCATGAGTGTATACTGGCTATTCTCCATACTGGACATGTTCTTTTTTCCCCTCACTTTTTAGGATCTTTAACTTCCTTCAAGACCCATTATAAATGATGTCTTCTACAGGTCATTCTAGGTGTTCTCCACTGCTAATGTCTTCTTCCCTTCAAAGGTTTTCCATCAATTTTGTATTAATTTTATGTTAGTTGTGTTAATCCCTTTATATGCCTTTTGTCTACCCCATTCATATATAATGTCTTTGAAGATAGGAATGGCTTTTCCTTTAGCATAGTGTCTGGAACATAGTAAGAGCTTAATTTTTCTAGTTTGTCTTTCATTTTCCAGAAGACCCAATGGCATCACCAGATGATGTCTTGACTTGCACATGAATTGGATTTATATGAAACATTAACCTCACTTTCTCTTCTAAAAATCATCAGAGTTTAGTGGCAAGACAGAAGTCAGGACAACTGACAATGGCCCAAGATGCCCTTGGCCTCTTCAGTGTCTGGCCAAGTTTCCATAGCACTTACCTTTATTGCAATTGGGATAAATTGCATCTCATCCGTCCTTTCTACCAGGGGAAGTCTTCACATGCTTAGGGCAGGCATCCTCTAACTCATTAACAGATTTGAAGCCTATATAATTTATCCTTAACCTAGTTTAGATAGTCTGTTAAGATCGTTTTACCCAGGCATGGCAATTGTGCATAATACAACTTCTTGGAGCCACAAATGAGAGTTGGATGACAGGTAGACACCAAAGATGGATCAGCAGGCCTAAAAAACCTTTGGCAAGACTGGAACCAGGGGTGCTACTCCTCCCTGAATACTTCATGTACCCCACGAGATCTTAATAAATACTAAATTACTGATTAATTACTTTTTTATCCTTCATCAATTACATAGGGATCAAGCTTCCTATTCTTACTGCTTCTTTATTCTAAAAGGGTTTATCGACAGTAGCAAAGATTAGAGATGAAAATAATCTTAGAGGTCACCTAGTCCATCCTCGTACTCCAACATGAATCTTTCTACAATAAAGGTAGCAAAAATTAATATTTACATTTATGTCATACTTCAAGGTTACAAAGTATTTTACTCAGAGTAACTCTGTAATGCAGTTGATGTGAATGTTATCATCTCCATTTGAAATATGAGAAATCTAATGCACAGACATGCCTGTCAGATTGTCATTCAGTCTATTTGAGTAGTCCCAGTGATAGAGAACTCATCTCCTCCTGAGTCAGTTCATTCTATTCTTGAACAGCTCTAATTGTTAGAAAAAAATCTTATTTTGCACAGAAATCTGTCTCCCAGCATCTTCTATCCACTGGATAAAAGTTCTCATCTCTGAAGCAAAACAGAATAAATCTAATCCCACCCCCATGACAGATCTTCAAATATTTAAAGACAGAGATCATGTCTCCTGTAAGTTTTTTTTTTTCCTTACAAGGCTAGACATATTGAGTTTCTTCAACTAATTCTTCATCATCATCACTATTACCATTGTCATCATTAGCTTATATATCTTTCAATGTAGAAATAGATACACAGAGACAGATGGAAGGAAGGAAGGAAGGAAGGAAGGAAGGAAGGAAGGAAGGAAGGAAGGAAGGAAGGAAGGAAGGAAGGAAGGAAGGAAGGAAGGAAGGAAGGAAGGAAGGAAGAGAAGGAGAGAGGGAAGGAAGGAGAGAAGGGAGGGAGAGAGGAGAAAGAAAGGCAAATAGATTGATATTTCCTTTTTGCAAAAGCATTTTTTACAAATGATCAGATATATATATATATATATATATATATGTACATATATATATATATATATATATATATATATATATATATATATATATATGTATGTATGTATGTATATAAAAGGGCAAAAGAGAACCAATATATGAAAGTTAGAAAGGATAGAATTTAAGTTTCAGGAAAGGAAAGTTTTGTCTACAATTAAAAGTTTCCCAAAACAGTTGCCTTAGGATCTTCTGGTTTCCCCTTCCCAAAGATCTTCAAACAGAACTGAATGAGCACTTATTGGGCAGACTATAAAGAGAATTCTTATTTAGATATAAATAGCCTAACAACCCCTGAAATCCCTTCCATCTCTGAGATTTGATGATGTTAAACTATGGTTTCCAAATCCCTTTTTACTCTAATCACTTTAGCTTGGATGTTCCTTCATTTGTTAATGTGCCTCTTAAAATGATTTCTTGACATCTTTTTAGATTCTTTCCAGAAGTGGAGTGACACTACAAATACTGTCAGATTTACTTTAATGTGCTGATTATTTTTGTACTTCCATCTCTCTGTTTCTCTGTCTCTGTCTCATTCTTTATTGTAAGGGGTGACTCTGGTCAATGAAAGGATGAAAGATCCTTTAGAAAATGTAGGTCACATAAAAATCAAAAATAAATAATTTTTTTAAAGTATGCCTTGAGGCAGCTAGATGGCCCAGTGGATAGAGTGCTGGCCCTGAAGTCAGGAGGACCTGAGTTCAAATGTGACCTCAGGCACTTAGACACTCCTAACTGTGTGACTAAAGTCTTCCTGACTCTTAAGATACTTCCTAGCTATGTTACCCTTTCTCAATTTTGTCATCTATAAATTGGGTTTAATATTACCTAGTATGTCCCAAGCCATTGTGGGGGTCAAATAAAATAATATTTGTAAAATGCTTAGCGTAGTGTTTAGCAATATGGTAAGTACTTAATAAATGTTTATTCCCTTTCTGAATTTTACAAATAAGGAAAATAAAGTACAAAAAAGTGACTTATTCAGGGTCACAGAACAAATATGAGACAGTATCTTATCTAATTATAATGTAATATATGCTGGCACTCACTATAATGTTTCCTTCCCCAAATCTCTTCAACTAAATACTTAGCTGCTATGAGATATCTAACCCAGGTTACCACACTCTATGGTGGGTTTCATTTTCATAACAAAAGCTAACTCTCTGGCTGCTCTCCCAGTTCAATGGAGTTGAATACTTCTAAAATCAATTTGTCAGCTCTTCCAAATCCCATGGAATCCCTGGAATCTTCCATGTTGTTCTTAACTCCTTGGTTTTCTCCCAGCTTGCTAGGGTCTTCTGCAGCCAAATTCAAAGTCTGAGGTAGTGGAGAGTTAGGAAATAGCTTGAACTCCAATACCTCTCAAAGACTGAAATTAAACAGACTTCCTCTTCCCCCTCCATCTTTGACAAAACTAACTTAGAATGTGTGGTAAGTAAGGGTTAATCCTTCCCCCCATCCAAATGATCAATCGATCAATCTAAGACAATCCAATTCTCTTAGAAGAGGCAAAAAGGAATTTATTGCTTTCTTTTGAGAAAGGATACCTCCTCCCACTAGGGTCAGCAAGGGAGTGCAAGGATGAATAGTTCTCAGCAGGTTTATACAGACCCTAAAGCAGAGTACCCTCCACATTTCCTCCTACCCCCTGAACTCCCCATCCCCATTCTTCAGAGCTTCTGGAGAGAATTTTCCCCAGCAACAAAAGAATCCAAAATAAAGAACTTTGATCAACAGGTAGGGAAACTTGTAGTCTTGAACCATCCCCCCCCATCTCAAATGTACAAATGGGGCTTCAACAGTGAAAAGGACAAAAAGGTTCCTTTTAAATCCCAGACCCTCACTTCCATCACAAAACTCAGTCCCTGCCCCAAAGGAGCTTGTATTCTTACATTCTTTTGGAGGGAGATAACCTCCACTCCTACCACACACCTACATATGTTGCATTTCTACAATTCAATTTTTAATGCTGTGGAAACCAAACAAATACTCATCCATTTCTCATAAAACCATTCTAGAAAGTGGAATCTGCATACCCATAAGAGTCTCCACTATGGTAGCTATTTTTAGATTCACTGACTATTTGAATAAGAAGTTTCAAGCTAAGGAGTCTTCTGTGATATAATTTTACCCACAAGGAAGCAGAGTATTGAAGAGATCGAGTGACTTCCCTCAATGTCACATAACTAGATCTCCTGACTCCTCCTGCATAATTTTATTCCCTGTTCTAACAAATTTAATTTATAGTGGATTTTCTACTGAGATTCATAACATGAGGTCATTTTCTTAAAAAATGCACACATTACAACTGACCAACTGGTGTAGCATAAGAGCAAGTTATAGAGCAGAACCGTTCTCTAAACAAGATCATGAGGCTGATATTGTTCAGTTCTGACGGGGCTGGTTACAAAGTGATATCAAACAGCAACTTTGGCTTTAACTAGTATTAGTCTCTCTCTCAGTCCTGGGACCTTCAGGAGGAGGGAGTTGTGTAGAGAATTGGTCCTATGCTACTTTATTAGTTATATGGAGAAAATAACATCAGATTTAGGATATTTAATTAAATGCTAAAAATTGGAGACAAATTAATTAAGCTGTAACTCAAAAACCCTTCTTCCACAAACATTTCCTAAAACAGGGTAGTCTAGGCAGCATTAATTGTTACAATTAATTAGGCATTAAACTGATAATGGCTACAGCTGCTAACAATTAACAGCTAATTGCATCAAGCACTTTAACCATTTCACAAAAGAAATGGAAATTGAAAAGAAGGAGAGAGAGAATTGGGGAAGAGGAAAAGAGGAAGAAAAACATCTACCTTACAAATTAAAGGGGGCAACTGGGTGGCACAGTGGTTAATATCCTGGATCCTAGAGTCAGAAAGGCTCATCTTACTGAGTTCAAATCCAGCCTCAGACATGTAGTACCTTATGAACCTGTGAAAGTCACATAAAGCTGTTGGCTTCATGGGTAAAATGAACTAGAAAAGGAAATTTCAATCCATTCCAGGATCTTTGCCAAAAAAAAATCCCAAAATGGGCCAAGAAAAGTCATACATGACTAAAAAAAAAAACATTATTAAACAACAACAATTATAAATGAATGAATGACAGTTAACTCAGAATGAAATCTTACTCTTCCTGGAGAAAGTCTCCTGTTATATTTGATCTGAATATAAGCTGCCACTAATTCAACTTGTATAAAATCTAAATGTGGACTATAATCTGATTTGTTTTTCATTGTATACACATGCACTTAGACACACACACACACAGACACACACACATGCTCACACATTTCCTCTTCAAGTGATCTCAAGTGAGATTACTGACATTAGTGACCTATACAATAATATCAGCCCCAGTCCTAGAGTTGAGCTGACTTGGATTCCAGAAGTCTAGGTAAATGCTTCTCCTTCTCAGGAGTCTCCAGAATAATACCACTATGTGCAAATTTTCAGAAGCTCTAATTTTTTATAGAGATTTTAATTATCCTGCCTTATTACATATCTTTTGTTGGAGGGAGGTGATGTGACCTATGGTGTGGAATTTGTTACCAAATAATGTAGTCACATAATGAGGTGGGGAGAGCAAAGATGAGGCGCAAAGATAGTGAAGAATTACATTGAGGTGTTCTCCCTACTAAAAGATACCTTTATTAATGAGTAAAAAAAATCTTGGACAAAATCCAATTATGATTTTGTGCCTTACTTTGAGAAGTGGTGATTTTTATAGAAAGAAGGAGTGGGGGAGAAACCAAGAGAGTTGTTTTGACAAATGGTTGGGGAGATATTTTGCTTGAAGGATAAAATTAAGGAGGATTGGGGAAGCATGCTGGAAGGATAAGATCAAGGAGGAGGAGGGAGACATCATGGATGCTTGAAAGACAAAAGCAAAGTTTGGGAATTCAAAGTCAGGGTAATTTGGGGAAAACAAAATTTGGAAAATAAAGGAAATCTGGAAAAAATAATGTCAGAAGAAATTTGGGAAAACAAAGTAAGGGAGATTTGTGGGAACAATTTCAGAATAGATTAAGGAATTTTGGTTTTAGGTAGAGAGCATGTTGGCTTGAGTTTCCATCAGAGGGAAAAATAATCCTCCATCTTTTACGGGGACAAATTTAGGTCCAGATTAAGCCTCAAAATGTCTTGCTGATTCCTCCCTAACTGCCATTCACACAGATATCCAAACCCTTGAATTTCTATTCTAAATACTATGCAATGTTTTCACTCCCATCCCAGTTCCATCACACCAGGAATAAGTACAGTTATTAGTGAAGTTCTTCCTCAGAAAAAAAAATTGATAGTAAATATAATTTTCCCTGTTTGAAATAGGGGCAAATGTATCATAAGAGGCAAAAGCCTTAAGGGAAAGAAAGGGATAGCCAGCAACTTTTGTTATACAGGGAAAGAAGAGAGAGTTTAAAGTAGATGTGTATCATGGTAATCTGGGAGCATGGAAAGGTGTTACTGTGAAAATGGAATGATTAATGATTTTATTAACCACCTTGATATATTCAAACTCCACTACCATTAAGAGGAGGCCAGACTTACCTGAGAATCAGAATCAGCCAAGCAGGAAGTGAATTGAGCATTCCTTAAGTTCTGCAGTGTTAGCTTGTTGAACCTGGAATTCCCCCTGCTGTGCCCCAAAGAACTAAGGGACTTCTGGGGATCTTCAATTTCAACCTATCTCCTTTTATCTAAAAGGTGTCTTGTCATGTATAAGAACAGTCCAGTCCAGTGACTGAACCTGATTAGGCTACACTATAACTTCTGATAAACAGCCCAGTCCAGGGATCAATGGCCAAATTTGATTAGATCACTATGTGATTACCCCATACTCTGACCAGTGGTGTTCGTCTTTATGATTCTGCTGCCTAAGCCCACTCCTAGATCAATTCTGTTGCTCCCATGCATGTCTGCCTAATTAGGAGGAATAAAAACATAGCTACAATCTAGCTCTTTTTGTCTTTGACTGAATTCTGATAAAAAGATGAACATAACCCCAAATAATTATAAACAATTTAATTTATAAACAGTTTGAGTCTTGTTTGAATTCTTAATAGTATTTTTTCAATTACACGTAAAGATAGTTTTCAACATTCATTTTTGTAAGATTTTTTGTGTGGGACAACTATGACCCAATCCCAAATTAAAATCAGAGACTCTCAAGGTAGAAAAGCAAAAATGATTTATTATGATCTCCCAAGAAAGGCAACTCCTAACAGACAAGGTATCTGTAAAGAAGTGTAAAGTTAAAACTGCAAGACACAAGATTATATAAATCCTAACCAGAAACCTCCAACTCCCCGCTGACCTTTCTCCCATTGATATGGAGGAGTCAGACTTATACCCTAAATGGTAGGAATCTATCCTAGAAACAAAAGAATATTAGTAAATAACAAACTCTTTACCCATTAAGTAACAAATATTAATTAAGAGGTGGGGGAAGGGAAGACAGGAGGGAAATGTTTATCTAAAATAATCATGCATCTTTTAGCAATAGCTCAACTTGTTATTACAACATCTCAAGTCACAATTGGGGCATAGGTCAAAGCTACATTCTTATGAGAGGTCTTCACTCAGATTATCCCATTCATTTTAACTTCCAAATTTTTCTCCCTCCCTTTTGGTTCTCTCCCATCCCCAAGACAGGAAGCAATCTAGTATAGGTTATACATATATTATCATTTTAAGCATATTTCCATGAGTCATGTTGTTAAAAAAAAAATCAGAACAACAGGAAAAAACCATGAGAAAAAAAAACAAAGAAAAAAAGTAATAATATTATGCTTCAATTTGCTTTCAGTCTCCAGAATTCTTTCTCTGGTTGTGGATGGTATTTTCCATCCCAAGTCTATGGAATTGTCTTGGATCATTGTAGTGCTAAGAAGAGTTAACTGTATCATACATAGTTGATCATCATCATCCAGAGTCACTGCTGTTATGACTGTTAATGTTCTCCTGGTTCTGCTTGTTTCACTGAGCATCAGTTCATGTAAGTCTTTCCAGGTTTTCCACTTAAGAAATGATCCACATGCACAGAATTTGTCTTAATGTACTCCCTTTTTCATTGTTGTATATGGTAATTTTATCCCCTCTCCACTGTCTCCTTTACCACTAGTTTCCTACTACATTTAAACCCTATTGATTTGCAGACAGTATTTTAGAAGGGACTTTGTTTCCAGATAAAAATAAAATGGTTTTTGTTTTATTCTGATTGTTCATAATAAAATAGAGACCAACACAAAGGAAACTTCAAATGGGAACCTGAGATGAATTGCCTTAGGCTTAACTACAAGCCTTTATTGAAGCTTTTTTCTCTTTAGAAACATAAAAAGAGCCCTCCTTAGACATAGTTTTGAGGCAATGTAGCAACTAGTATTTTAAAAAAATGAGATTTGGGCCCAAAAAACCAACTTTTCAGGTAATCCCCCCCGGGCACAGAAGTCTATCTCCATTGCACTTCCTCTCTAAGGCCCCACCTAGAGACCTGATTTAGGCTTCCATAAATACCACCTCCATTTATGTCCAATGACTGCAATGCTCCTCTTTAAGGAACTATTGTGGATCAAGCTGCAGACACCTTTATTCACCTACTCTAACTCAAACCTTCTGCCCTGGGAGCCCATACCCCATGTGATGTCTTGGATCAGCAGAAAGGGTAGTTCTGGCCATTGTCTTTCCACTCCTCTCTGTAATAAACTCAGCTTTAAGCTAACTTTTTCCAGTCAATAACCTCTGTCCCACATGTTCATTGCAACTTTGAAGAAAATTCCTCTTTTGTAGTATTGAAGTCACTCTATTAAGAGTCAAAGGAGGACCTAAGTTAGAATTTTGGTTCTGCCATTTATTTATTTTTTTGGCCTGAAGCAAGTTCATTTTCCTCTCTTCAGCATCAGTGTGTGTGTGAGTATGGTGGGACTGGACTGCATGAAGGAGGGAGGGAAGAAGAAATGGAATGAAAGACTAAGGAAGAGAAGAAGCATTTATAGAAAACTTACTAAGTACTAATGGTGTGATCTATTGTGTGGGGTTTGTCAGCAAATGATGATAGGCAATAAAGTTGGGATTGGTCATGTGAAGAATTCACAATGGCCATTTTCTTTGGCAAAAAGTACAATTATGTCTCAATTTCCCTGAATTGTTCTGCCTCAATCTCCCCTTTCTGAACATTGGGATTGGGATATTTAGGTCTGGGAGTCCTGGCTACTCTGGTATTCCAAAGAGTCATAAAATTTCCTGGTGGCTTACCTCAAATACTTAAATGGGATCCTCTATCTTCTTGTTCAGACTTAGTGTCTCCTGGCTTCTTTTCTCTCAACTTATCAGAATTTATAAGCCTTCCTTCCTTACCTCCAACTTATCAGAACTGAATTTATAGCCCTTTCCTGAAGTTCCTGCTCATCAGTGCTCTACACGCCCCCTTGCCTTTGTTTCCCTGATTGCTGGAGCCCTATAAGAATCTCCGGAATCCCTTGCTCATGGTTGGATGCTTTGAAACAAAGCTGATATGCATCACCAGTCCAGACTCTCCACTAATAAAATATTAAAAACCCTCTCTAATCTCTATCTTGCCTCAGTTTCTCCAACACTACAATACATTTATTTAGGGGAATAGATTACATAAAAATTAAGGAATACAATAGATACTACGAATGGTAAATATGAAATAGAGATGGGATAGCATAAGAAAGACAAGTTCCTCAGTGGAACTCAAAATTACCCAGTAGAAAGGGAGCACCTCATGAAATTGGGGCATTTCCTAGCTGGCAGGCTAAATCCTGAAAGGGACTTAACACTCTAAAAGAGTTAGCTAGAAGGAGGAGAAGTGGGGTTGAGAAGCATAATGGAGTCAGGGGAGATACTCTATGGTATACCACATGGCATGGGGTGTGTTAAGGAGAAAGATACCATGAGGCAGAGTGCCATGGTGGGCTGACCCAAAGGAAGGCATGGCCCACAAGTAGATTTTATAGGGAAAACTTAACCTAGGACATGACTGGGATTTCTGACAAGGCATGGCAAATTGAGACTGCTTGAGATGTCTACAGAGGGTGAATCTAAGAGTTTGACATAATTTGGATTTCAGATTGGACAACCTCCCCAAAGGCTGGGACCATGGAGCTAAACTGATCTCTATCAAAACCTTCTGCCTGCTTGCCTCAGGGATCAATTTTTTTTAATTTATCTGGGTCCAAAACAATAATCAGGATCTCATCACTAGGTTTTGGGCTAAGCATTTTACAATTATTTCATTTGATTCTCACAACAACCCTAGGAGACAGGTGCTATTATTATCCCTTTTCTTGTTATTGTTGTTCAGTCATTTTGGTCATGCCCTATTCTTTGTGACCCCCATTTAAGGTTTTCTTGGCAAAGACGCTGGATTGTCTTTCTCTAGCTGATTTTACATATGAGGAAACAGGAAAAATGACTTGCCTAGAGTCACAAAGGTAGTAAATGTTTGGGACTTGATATGAATTCAGGCCTCCCTAATTCCCTGCCCAGTTCCATGATCTCCAAGGTATCTTCTAGTATTAAACCTCTATGATTCTTGATCTCCTCTCAGATTCCATCAGTCTTCTGATTCTCAGTGAAACCTAAATGTTCTTCTGAAGTCATCCCGATTCTTAGCCCACTGGTTATGACTGGCTATCCCTCTCCAGACACACAAAACCAGTTGGAGAAGAGTATAAACCTTGTTCCCCACACTTTCAAACCCTCTCTCCACCACAGTCTCCCTCTCTCCTCCTTTAAAAATCACTCTATCCTGATGCTCTCATCTCTGGAAGTGCAGGCCATCCTCCTGCTCCCTCACTCTATCCCCAGTAAATAAAGAACCTCACTCAAGTACTTCTTAATCCAGACCCCTGTGATAAATTCTGCAGCCCCCTTTAATTACATTTATTGTGTCAAATCTACCTTTGCCACACCCAGAACTTAAACACCTATGACCCTGACCCCCACCATTCCCACACCCAAATGAATTTGTGCAAAATATCTCCCTGTGAATGAGTTGTAGTTTAAAAGGAAAAAGCCAGGGTAAGGGTTGACATAACCCCCCAGGCTACATAAGCAATATCTTGAAGTGGGTGATGTTTGTCTACCATGCCTTTAATTTCTCCTTTCTTATTTTTCTCTTCTTTTGGGGATTTCTCCATCCAACCACAGAAGCCTGGCCTCCCTTTTTCCAAGCTCATTTATCAGAGAAAAGCTTCCCATCAAACAGATTCATACCAATGTGTCATGGACTTACAAAAAATCCTGAGATATGCAACATTATTTTTAAAGGACCATAGGGAACAGCTAAAGGAATGAATTGCTAATGATGAAATCAGGGATACCATCAATGAGCCATAGGGTAGGTAATATTGGATGGGGAGGGGTCTTCTCACACTGAAAAATTCACTCAGAGTATAGCTGGTTCTGTGTACAGATCCACAGATGGCACATATGCACACATACATACATATTCACATATAGTATTACAGATATGTCATTGCATGTGTGTAGCATATAAGTTTATTGCACATTATGCTTGATGTCCCTCCCTTCCATCTCTCAATTCCCCCTACTCATGATTCTTTCTCCAGAACATTTCCTAGAAGCCAAATACAGCTACTGCTAATGAATATTAATGACTTTAACATCTTGTGGTGATGAGACCCAGCACTTTCCCTTCTCTTATGGTTGCTAAGGAACTGCAAGAGACAGCCCCAGGCTCTGGGACCCAGACCCATTAACTGCAGGGCAGACCTAAATCCCAAATCAGAAGTACTCAATTAATTGAAGGTGTATATTGTTAAAGTGGTTGGGGGAAGGGAGTGAAGATAAAGGCATATGAAAAAAGATTGAAGCAGCCATTGTGGGGGTGCAGTAGGGAGGCACTGTTGTAGCAAAGGCTACACTGCCACCCCAATCCAGTTTGACTTTTGATACCAGCATCCCCCCCCACTGTCCCTTTCTTCCCCAGTCAGAGTGGAACAGCCGCCTGTGTGTCCCAGAGTCATAGAACAGACCTGCCTACAGCTCCAGTGAAGAATTGACAGAGTGAGTGTGATATTTAGATGTAATTGCCCATAAACTGTGAACATCATCTCCCATCATTCCGATTCTCATTTTGGATGCAAATAAGCTGGCGGATGAGCCTGGCACAAGCTCCATTTCCGTGTTGCACCTAACTGTGCTAGTGATATCTCCTCTCACCTTCTCCTCTCTCTTCTTCTTTTTATTTCTTCCCTGTCCCTCTCCTTTTTTCCTTTCTCTCCATCCCCCTCTGTTCTTCTTCACTTTCTCCATCCTTATCCCTTCTCATTATTCTTACCCCCTTACTTCTCTTCCTTCTTTTTCATGCCCTTTTTCCTTCCTTTTCTTCTCTTTCTTTTCCTTGGCCCCACCCTTCCTTTCTCCTCATTCTGCTCTTTTCCCCCCCTGCCTTTCTATGCTCTCTGAGTCTTCCCTTTCCTCCTGCCATGTTGCTTTTCTACCCAAAGCCATTGCTATTGTTGATGTTTTGATCAAGCAGCACCCCCAAAAAAGCTCTTAAGTCAACTTCATCAGTAATGATGCAAAAAATAGCATAAGAATTAATTAAGATAAAATTAGTTAAGTTCTTTGGACTGTGGCCCAATGGGGGAGAGCCTAGGATTCAATGAGGCCACCATTAGAGAGACTAGCACCTGATGAATAGTATCCTAGCTGAAAAGAACCTTACCTGTTGTGAAGCTGTACCATATGGAAGCTTCCCATTTAACTAATTATTATTGTTAACTAGGTGTTAATCTCAGTTATTTCGACACTGCTGAAGGAGTGAAATAGCTGTCAAAATGTAAATGTAATAAGTTTTTAAATTGTACAATCTTTTAAAATTATTTTAAATTGCTGCATTCTCTAGATTTCAGTACCGTGGGAAAAGCCCTAATTGCCCCCATGTTTCACCCACTCTTATTTTCCCTTCCTTTTCTACTTCTGCTTCCTAATAATAGTGCCTCTTTTTTTCTCCTCTTCCTACTTACTCCCCTTCTCTTCTTATTTTCTCCTTTCCTACCACTTCTTTTCTCCCCATCTTTTATTTTTTCTCCTTTCCCTTTTTCTTTCTCCAACTCCCATCCTGTGTTATTAGGACAGAAATGCCTAGATCATTTTGATTAAGCAATTTCTAAACCTTCCTTTTCTTTCTTGGCCTCCAAGAATGAAATCCTATGCAGATGGGTCATCATTCATTACCTTTGGAATAACAACTGTCAGAGATTAAAATAGGATCTCCCAAAATCTTCACTACAGAGCCAGAGAAAGATTTCACTGCAAAAACTTGGGAATTAACTTAGAAGAAGAGACTGGAATTGTGGATTCTCCCAATGAGTTCAGTAGTGCATAAACTAGAAATTATTGGGACCAGACACAGACACAAAGAAATGTAACAAGCTTCTTTGAGTGGTCCCATGTTTTTACATTCTGTTATAAGTCTTACAGAGACTCCAAAGTGCACATCTTGGTGTCCTGGAGGGTTCAGAGAAGTAAGTGCCCACTTAAAAGGCCTGACCTGGCGATGTCCAAAAAGCAGCCTTGACTCCATAACAATGGCTAGGCCAAGTAAGTCATATGTGCTGACTGCAAACACCACAGCGTGAGACAGGCAGGCCTTGCCCAGATGAGATTAAAGGCTGCTCCAGCTCCCTCCACTTACTTCCTTTTGATGTCTCAGAGATCAGAGATTAGAATGGAAGGTTGTCTGTCTGCTATGCCAGACAATTCAGTCAATTCAATGAATCACAATTCAATGAATCACTACAGCATTGTGAAGAGAGAAGAGACAGGTGATTGATTTTTTCCCTTTTCTAACCCTTGTTTGGGCATTGTGGAGAAATTGCCATGATGTTAGACTGTTCTTGGGCCAAAAAGAAACTTGAAAGGCTGTCTTACCTATCTCTCCTCCCATCCTTTTCCCTCACCCACCTCTTCACAAGCCACCTTGGCCAGGCAGGTGAACATTTGCTCTCTGCATTCCTATAGAAAAGCCATTCTGAGAGTCAAGAGGACTGGGATAACTTTCTCATGCATAATAGATGAGCACTAGACTTCCTTTCACTAGAAGTATGTGTGTTAACATATTGAAGTTAGAAAGAACTAGATTCAAATCCTGCCTCAAACATTTATTTAGACATGTGATCCCAGGCAAAGTCCAATAACCTTAGTCTCAGTTTCATCACCAGTGAAATGGCATATTAATACTACTGTCTCACAAAGTGGTTCTGAGGATTAAATTAAATGTCATTTGGTACGACAGAATGAGTAGAATCACAGGACAAAAATTCAAATCTCACTTCTCCCACTTATTTTATGTGACCTTTAACAAATCATATCTAAGCCAGTCCACTGTCTAGGCCATCTTTCTATCTCCTTATCTGAATCAGCCCCAAGACTGCCAGAATCCAAAACTTCCATCCTTGAGGGAGTTAATCCAGTCTGCTTTGGTACTCCTTCCCTAGGATTGAAAAATTTAACTAGTGAGTGAGGGTGTATTCACCCAGCCTCAGATCAGAGAGTGACTTCTTCATAGCCTATCAACAATACAATCCAACTGGTTTGTAATTTGCCCATGCTTTTGGGCAAATAAATCTCACCACCTTCACCTCTTGCTCTGGGCATAGTAACCAAATCAATAGTGCCATTAATTTTTAGAAAGGATATTTTTTCATATGATTATAAATTGTTTTGATTTCTGCATTGGTAAACTGCCTTGTGGAATGACTAAACAAGTTGTAGTATATGATTGTGGTGGAATACTACTGTTCTGCAAGAAATGATGAATTCACTGATCTTAAAAAAAAAACATGAAACAATGAATAGTGATATGAGCATAACCAAGAGAATATTGTATTCAGTAAAAACAATATTATCTTAAGAAGGACTGAGCAAATAAGTCTTTTTGACTATTATAAATATCCAAACTAACTATAAAGGACATATGAAAAAGAGTCCATCTGTATTCAGAAAAAGAACTGATAAAGAGAAGTATGTATAAAATAATTTTACTTTTTATTTGCCTATTTGTGTGTAAGAGTAGTCATCCCTAGGGTGGAAGAGAGGAAAAGAAGGGGAACAAGAAATTTATGTGATAACTTTATTATATATTTAAAAGAAATAACAAGTTGAACATAATAGATTTGTAATCATCTTTCTTTTAATTTTACTATGTTATGTGGAATGTTTGTTTTATCCCATAAATTTGAAAGGAAATAAATGTGAACCAAAAGAAAAGGAAGAAAGAAAGAAAAGGGCAGGTATGCTTTATGGATCAGTTCATCATTCCTCAAATTCCCTAGAATGAACTTCTCTTTCCTGGCCACCACTCTGTAGGTATTTTCTCCTTCTATTAGCATGTAAACTTCTCTGAGATCAGAGACTGTCTCATTTTTTCTATTTGTTATTTTAAAATACAAGTCATGTATTTATTCATACTTCACTTCTTGGGCTTCAGTTTTCATTTCTGTAAAATTGAGGAGGTTAAATTATGGAGCATTTAAAGTCTCTTTTAAGTCTAATATGTAAAATAATGCAGAGGTACTATGGTGCAAAATTTTTATTTAATGTATATTTTCATAATATATTTAATTCAATTTTAATTTAGTTTTTCATGTAGTTTTAAAAATTATCTCACCATTATTTAATACAATTTTAATTTAGTTTTTCATGTAATTTAAAAAATTATCTCACAATTATTTTATATGTACTTGTTCAAGTACATATTCTCTCCCCTTATAGAATTTAAGCCCTCTGAGGTCAGGGACGGTTTCATTCTTGTTTGTAAGTGTTCAGATCACATGAACTATGTATGACTCACTTTCCAGCCGTACCACTCACAGCTTGCCTGTAACTTCTCTCTTATCTCTCTGACTTTTAAACTTTCATATTCTAAATTAATTCTTTCATCTTTATGTTTTATTTTATTTTTTTTATTTTTTTGCTGAGGCAATTGGAATTAAGTGACTTGCCCAGGGTCACACAGCTAGGAAGTGTAAGTGTCTGAGAACTGATTTGAACTCAGGTTTTCCTGACTATAGTACTAGTATTCTATTCACTGAGCCTCCTAGTTACCCCCAAATCTATTCTTTCTACAATCCAAGTATATGTTAAAACATTTTCAAACCTCAAAGTGCTATGCAAATATCAGCAATTATTATTACTCTATGGGGGGTGTGACATTTCCAGGGCTCAGTTGGGTGCAGTTAGGGCACTCTTAGAGCTCATTAATTTTATGGTGGACCTTAATCTCACACCCCTAAATACTATGTAAATTTAATAAGGAACACTTTTTTTAATATGTGTATAATATGCCATTTGTCACTGTTGTTTAATGCAATTTAACACAATATTTGTCTGATTGGCATATGTTACTTCACACAACTGAGAATTGGCTGTACAGGGATCCTGTGCTTTGGAAATGATAAGATTGATTACAGTTATTATACTAATGGCTAGAAAAAAATGAATTTCATGAGGAAAGCTGTTTTCAAGCCACACACCGGCTTGCTTTATATATTTCCCAGTACTTAGGAAACAATGCGCTGAGCACTTAGTGCCAATCAGAGAGTTACAGATAGCTGGCAAGCAATACTTGCACGGCCAAGCAGAGTATTACCGGGAGAAGCCACAGTTTAAAAAAACAAAAAAACCAAAAACCTTTTACCCTGGATTGTCATTATCATAAATGCATTTTCCAGGAAAGAAAACATTTTCCCAGTTCTCTACTCTCCCAGCAAACAGAATGTTTTGGGAAGCAGTTTCACACACATCCAGTAGGGGGTTGATTTTCTTCATTAAAGAAAAGAAAGGAGGGGGAAAGGATGAAAAGACTTCTGAAGAATTTAGAGGTCTAAACAATGCCAAGAATACAGTTGATTTCAGCTGATTTTGCAAAGAATATGTCCATTTAAAAATATCATTTAATTCAAACTTTTTAATATGTACAAGCAAATTTTTTTGGCATTTAAGATTAAAGGACCTAAGTTCTTTTGAAACTTTTTCATTTTTTATTAAGAAATCTGGCTAGATGGAGTAATAAATAGAACACCAGCCCCTAGAGTCAGAAGGACCTGAGTTCAAATGCAATCTCAGACATTTAACACTTACTAAACATCTGACCCTGAACAAATCACTTAACCCTGATTGCCTCACCAAAAAAAGAAAAAGAAATCTGGCTGATAAACTGGAAAAAAAAATCCACTTCCCCATTCTCTACAGCAACAGTTTTTCTTGACTTAACTTGATTGCCATTGTTTGCTAGATTTTGTTTTTTCCATTTCTTTCTTCTTCTACATTTGAAAACAGTGTATTCACAGAATTACAGCATCTTGGATTTGGAAGGGATCTTGGTGACCTTTAACCCACTCCTGAACAATAATTCTTTCTCAAACTCTTGTTGCAGGCCTTCTACCCTTCCTCTGAAGAACTCTAGTGGCTTGCAAGTCTCTAAATCCCAAGGTAGCCCATTCTACTTTTGAAAATTCAAAATTATTAAGAAGTATTAACTTTTATCAAACCTATGTCTACTTTTCTGAAATATCAATCCCAATGTTGGGGGTGGTAGCTCCCTTTAATGTTCCTTGTTTAATCTCCAACTTCCTTTGGGCTAGTTTTGGTTTTCAGCCCCTATTCTTATGATCTGAAATTCCTTTCTGAGGAGAGACTGAAAGAGATAACAACAGAGAATTTTTGTCTTATTTACAATAATAAGAAAATTCCAGTCTTATTTATAACAACAGAGAATTCTTGTATTATTGACAAATATCTCCGGAACTCTTGATAACATCTCTGTGCAAACAATTGTTTTGATGTATATAAGGAAGGCTGAAAAATGAAATCTTTGCATTTGGTGTATACCAGCCAATGCCTGTCAACTGACATCCCCTTTTGCAGGCAGATTGGTCTTCCTGAAGGCCAAATGCCTGTCTATCCCTTTACTATCAATAAAGACTTTGTTTCCATACAGCATTAAGTAGCAAATTCCTTTGCTACGAACCCCGCCCTAGGTTACTTTGGGAAAGGAAGGAGAGAGAGAAAAAGAACTAACCCATCTCGGTTATACTCAGTTTACTTCTCATCACCCTCACTGTTACTAGTCCTGTGGCCTGGAACTGAGTAGAATAAGTTTAATCCCTCTTCCATATGACTATCTTTCAGCTGAAAATATCTATCAACTGCCCCTAAGCTTATTCTTATTCAGGTTAACCATGCCAGATAACCATATCACTCTCTATATAGCATGGTACCAAGATCTTTCACCATTGTGGTTATCCCCATTTGACTTTGAATCTATTTATGTATTTGTATTTTCTGTCTAAAATGTAGTGCCTAGAAGTGAATGGGGACCAGTGTTCTGAGCTCTTCCCTAACCTAAAAAAAAATTAAAATAAAATTCCTTTTTCCTTCACTTAGTTTTCCTCAAGCCAGCATTCTCTCAGTTCCTTCACTGCCAAACTTTTCAAAAATAATTTTTTTCTTGTCTCTACCTCCTTACCACTGCTCAATCCCTCTCTCATCTTGGTCATACCACTGAAATTGCTCTCTCCAAGGACACTAAGAACATCACAACTGACAAATACAATGGTCTTTTCTTACTTCTCATCTTCCTTTCTGCAGCATTTGGCCTAGTTGACCCACGCCTATTTCCATCTCTTTCCTCTTCTTAATTCCTTCTCCATTGGTTCTGGTAGTTCTGCTCTCAGAGATCCTAGAATCAAATTCCTTCCCTAATGTTTACTACCTTCATGATCTTGGACAAATTATTCCATAAACCTCAATTTTCTTACCTATAAAATGGAAGAGTTGGACAAGATGGCTTTGTGATTCTTTGACTTTAAATATATGCTCCTGTGAACGCCTACTTCTCTATACCCCTTATTGGCTCCTCTTCCTTCTTCTATTACATATAGGTGCTCCTGAAAGCTCTGTTGAGCATCATACCCTTCTCCTCTTATAATTTCATTTATTATCTCTATGATGTAAAACTTTTAAATTTATATTATATCCTCTGACCTGGTCCTGTCTCATAAGCTTCAGTCCCACTAGCCTAAGTGCTTAAACTTAAAATGTTCAAAATTGAATTCATCATTCTCCCCCAAGCTTTTCCTTTATCTCAACTGCCTTGTGTCTATTGAATATACTACCATCATTCTAGTCACCCAGACTTGAAACCTGAAAAGTCAATCAATAACAGTCAATAAGAATTTATTAATTACTATTTGTCAGTCAGGCATCAAATGCATAGGATAAAAACAATTTCTACCCCAAAATGGGATGTACATAATTGAATATTCATAATATTTGGAAGTTCTCAGAGAAGGGGAAATGTTAGCAAGTACAGGTACCAGGAAAGACCTCCAAATAAAATGGGATTTAAGCAGTTTCAAAGGAAATTGGGGAAATGAGAGGCAAAGGTGAGAAGACAGAATGTCCATTCATGAAGGACCTATGAAGACAAAGACAAGTGATGGAGTGGTATATTCAAAGAATAGCAAATTCGTTAATACATCTGAATTGTGGCTTATAAGAAAAATGGAATGAGAGGAAGAGATTTTTCCCTCTTCCTTAAGTTCCATATCCAATCTATTGTCTATGTCGCCTTCAATTTCACCTCAGCAATATTTCTGGTATCCACTCTTTTTGTCCATCCTCACTACCAACACTCAGTTATAACCGGTATTTTTTGTGCCCCCAGTCAGTTAGCGTGAAATGCATCCTCAGTTTAGGGAGGAAAAAAGAGCACTCCATTGGGAGGAGAGAGAAATTTTAAGACACCAGTGTGAGGCTGTGCTGGGAGTGGGTCAGAGTGACAGAGAGGATGGGGAGGGACTTAAAAGAGGGAGAAGGAGAAAGTTTCACCTTAATATGATAAGCACCTTCTACGTTTAGCACCATAGTTATGGGTCTGCCACCACACATTACAACTTCTCTAGACTCCCAGAATTGTCCTTCCCAACAGACTTAACTTGTTTATGTGCTCCTGACTGAAGCCCCTCACTGCTCTTTTGACTTGAGCAATAATAACTATTCTGCCTTAGAACTAAATGGAAAACTTATTTCAAATTCCTTCTGGCAGTCAGGAGTGGAAGTGTGTGGGATTGCAATTTTTTTTCCCTCTCAAGACTTTAACTAGCTTCTCCAAGGCCTCATTAGAAGCTGAGAGACCTCCTCAGGCCTCTGCCACTGATGAGATGTACCAGAGGGTCTTTGGCATAGGGCAGAGCTCCTTCACTAAGGCAGCATTAATGAAATTCACCTTCAGAGCCCTTTAATTGTTCCTAGTAACACTTCACTTACAATCAATGTTCACCAGACCCAGCTGCAATTTTCTTGTTTTGAAAAATAATAGTGTGACATATGCTTCAATTAGGAGACCTAGGACCAGCCATACTCCTCATTGCACAGGATAACTTTCCCACCTGAAAATCCTCACCAGCCCTGGTAAACAAATGAAAGGGACATAAAAGCTGAGAGGGAGTCGCTGTAATTGAGCTGCATAATGAGAGGAAACGGAGTAATAGCTTCTATTAATAATGGCACTCTAATTGGAGGTCACTCAGAGAGTGCCCCAGCACACTCGACTTTTACATTAGCTTTGTGCAAAAACCACTGTCAATTTTTCCAAAGGACTAATATGAAAGATGATTTGGTTGTTTATCAGATGTTTCAAGTTCAAGTCTGAATGCTCTTTCAACCCTTGGGGAAGTGGGAGGCTAGTTTGAGCAAGCCCATCGCCATGTCTGTTAGCCATATTGCCAATGGAGAAAGTTTTAGATTGAGAGTAGGTAAGGATTGAATGTCCTCTTTAATTGCTCACCCAGATGGATATCTGAAGTTCCACAGCTACAACTGCCCCTTCCCCCCCCCCCAACCTCAATCCTGTAGAGCTCTTTCTGAAAGCCAGTAGCCTAAGTTACAGTGTAGTCTGTAGCCTGTTACAATGTAGCCTGTAGCCTAGGTTACAATGGCTGATATATATAGAGTGCTGGATACTTGCCAGGGGGATGTTACAGAGCTGGAGGGCCCCAATGGGAATGAGTCTCATCAGTGCCATTTGAAAAAAAATCCCACTACTCTTCTCTTCTCTCTGTAATGAGGGAAATTCATTATTGTTTAGTGAGTCAATATGAAATTCTAATAAGAGATAATTTTTTAAAAATCCCATTTTCTGGAGGACTCATTATAACACCCCAATAACTCAAGGGTATATTAAAATTGCTCATTGTCATAAATCATTTTGGTATCAAAATGGATTTCTTTGGGAAAGGAGTAGATTAGCATGATTCATATAATCATCTGAAAATGAAATTTACAAAAGAATAATATTGAGATGATATTATTGACAATTTCTCTGGGGAAGGTTTAAAGACTAACAAACTGCATGAACAATTATATAAACCAGAATGGACCTTCTGGTTCCATTTTAGGCTCTGAGTTTGGTTTCCTATAGTTTATTCTACATCCTTGGTGATCATTTCTCATTCTCTTTTAGAACTTTGATCAAAAAAGGCAAAGTAATTAGCAAGACCCAAAATCAAATTACATGTCCCAGAGATACCTGCCTTCACACCACTATGCCAGTAGGAGAAGGGAAATTAGAGGCTAAGGACTCTTAATGAAAGGTGACTTTCTTACTTCCTTTGAATTTTGAGATGATTGACTGTATTTTGCTTATATCAGACCTCATCTGGAATATGACATTCATTTTTTTTTTTAATTTTTTATTTTATTTTATAATTATAACATTTTTTGACAGTTATGCATGGGTAATTTTTTATAACATTATCCCTTGCACTTACTTCTATTCAGATTTTTTCCCTTCCTCCCCCAACCCCCTCCCCCAGATGGCAAGCAGTCTTATATATGTTAAATATATTATAGTATAATTTAGATACAATATATGTGTGTAGAACCGAATTTTTTGTTGCACAGGAAGAATTGTTCAGAAGGTAAAAATAACAGTTTACATTCATTTCCCAGTGTATGACATTCATTTATGACACTACCATTTTAAAAGGAAATGGATAACCTGTAGAATGTTTGAAGGAAGGCAACCAAGATGTTGAAGATCTTCCTCCATGTCTTATAAGAAATATATAGTCTAGGAAGAGAAGACTTGGGGAAATATGAGATGTTCTCTTGAACTATTCTCAAGTATTTGAAAGACTGTTATTTGGAGGAGAGATTAAACAATTTGGTCCCAGAGGATAGAACCTACAGCAATGGATGAAAGTTGCAAACAAATTTATACTCAATGTTAGGGAAATTCCCTAACAATTAGAGTCACCAAAGATGGAATGTTTTACTTTGAAGAGAGATGAGCTTCTTCTCTGTAGAGATCTTTAAAGACTGGACAGTCACGTAAGCATGTTATGGCAGGGGTTTCTTTTGCATATAGATTGGACTAGCTCTCCCCCAGTTCTCATTCTGTGATTCTGTGAAGATGCATTGAAGTGGCAATGAGATGATGTATATAAGCAACTTCAAGCCTTGATGCATTTAAACACCTTGTAAACTTTAAAATATTATATAAATGTCAGCTATTATTATAAGTAGCCTTCTTCTCTTCCTACACTCTTTCCCTTTGGAATTATCATCTACTTAGTTCTTAGCAACCATTTCTATGTAATCTCCAATTGAGTCCTAATCATCTCTATCTGGATGTCCCATTAAACTCAATATGCTTCAAACCAAGTCCTCTCTTCAAAATATACTTTTCTCCTAATGGAGAGCAGTTATGTAAGCCAAACGTTTGTTCTAGTGGGTATTAAGTTAGTCAAAGATAAAATTTTGAAGTTTATAAGAAATATTATTGTCATACACGACTAGGTTTTATTATAGAAGCAAAGAGCACCATATGCCCACACTCCTATCCAATCTCTCTGAAGCCTCTCATGGTAGCCTATATCCTCCTTCCTATTAGTACATGCAGGCATCAGGAATTAATTAAGTAATTAAACAACATACCAAGTTCTGTACTCTGTACTAAGCACTGAGTATTCAAATACAAAAGGAAAAAGAAAAACCTCCTTCCTAAAATGTGACATTTCAAATTGAACACAATACTCCTGTGACATTTCAAATTGAACACAATACTCCAGATGTGATCTATCATGTAGTTCAGTGAAATTTTCACATCCCTTTCTCTACACATGCACTTCAGTGAAATTTTCACATCCCTTTCTCTACACATGCACTTCATTATTTAAATGGGTCTGTGATATCATCAATATGGGTGATCTACTTATCTCACATGCTCTGTGATTCTTGTCCATATGTAAAATCTTCCATGAAGGATATGGAGGATTTCCTCAGTGTACTTTAACCATTTTTAGACAACAATGATTCATTTCCATTCATTTTCCCTGATGTCTTGTCTCTTCATACCATCCCCCACCTAAAGAACCCTATTTGAAACTTGAGTGAATATCCTGTCCCCATTTCCCCTTCCCCCGCCTTTACTTAGAACACATGCATATTATTAAGCCTTAAAGTTATTAAAGCACATTTTCATCACCAATATTCATCTTTTATCAATAAGACATCAATGAGATAACAAGCGTAAAACATAGACAAATTATAAAGCATTACAAAAATGCTAGGCATCACCATCATTATCATTAGTTACAATTCGTATTATATAATGTTTATTTCTCTCCTTCAGTTCACTGGTAATCACTCCTGAAATCTTAGAAGGTTGCCTCTATCAAGCAAGGAGCCAAGATGGGATTGGGGGGAAACCAGTGTCCTGACTCCCCTGAAACACCAGGTATATTATCAGGCTCTATGTTCTTGAATCTGAGCTGATTCTTGCCTTGGTCTATCTCACTCACCAATATAAATCACAATTTACAAATGGCTTCAGTGTATTCCAAGTCATTGGGTTCATTGATTATTTCCTTCTCTCCTCACATCCAATGAGACATTAAGTTTTTGGGGTTTTTTAATAGCTTTTTATTTACAAGACATATGCATGGGTAATTTTTCAGCATTGACCCTTGCAAAACCTTTTGTTTCAATTTTTCCCCTCCTTCCCCCCACAGCCTTCCCCGGATGACAGGTAGACCAATGCATGTTAAATATGTTAAAATATATGTTAAATACAATATATGTATACATATTCATACAGTTATTTTGCTGCACAAGAAAAATCAGATTTAGTAAGAAGGTAAAAATAACCTGAGTAGGAAATAAAAAATGCAAGTGGATAAAAACAAAGGGATTGGAAATACTATGTAGTGGTTCACACTCATTTCCCAGAGTTCTTTCACTGTAGCTGGTTTAGCTGGTTCTATTCATTATTGAACAAATAGAACTGATTTAGTTCATCTCATTGCTGAAGAGAGCCACATCCATTAGAGTTGATCTCCTGGTCCTGCTCATTTCACTTAGCATCAGTTCATGTAAGTTTCTCCAGGCCTCTATGAAGTCATCCTGCTGGTCATTTCTTATAGAACAATAATATTCCATAAAATTCATATACCACAATTTATTCAGCCATTCTCCAATTGATGGGCATGCATTCAATTTCTAGTCACTACAAAAAGGGCTACCACAAACATTTTTGCACATACAGGTCCTTTTCTCTTCTTTAAGATCTCTTTGGGATATAAGCCTAGTAGTAGTAGTAATACTGCTGGATCAAAGGGTATGCAGAGTTTGATAACTTTTTGAGCATAGTTGCAAATTGCTCTCCAGAATGGTTGGATTCCTTCACAATTCAAACAACAATGAATCAGTGTCCCAGTTTTCCCGAATCCCCTCCAACATTCAGCATTATCTTTTCCTATCATCTTAGCTAATCTGACAGGTATGTCGTAGTATCTCAGAGTTGTCTTAATTTGCATTTCTCTAATTAATAATGACTTGGTGCATCTTTTCATATGGCTAGAAATAGTTTCAATTTCTATATCTAAAAATTGTCTGTTCATATCCTTTGACCATTTATCAATTGGAGAATGGCTTGATTTTTTTTTTTTATAAATTAGAGTCAAATCTCTATACATTTTGGAAATGAGGCCTTTATCAGAACCTTTGACTGTAAAAATATTTTCCCAGTTTATTGAATCCCTTCTAATCTTGTCTGCATTGGTTTTGTTTGTACAAAAACTTTTTAATTTGATATAATCAAAATGTTCTATTTTGTGATCAGTAATGATCTCTAGTTCTTCTTTGGGCACAAATTCCTTCCTCTTCTACAGGTCTGAGGGGTAAACTATACTATGTTCTTCTAATTTATTTATAATCTCATTCTTTATGCCTAGATCATGAACCCATTTTGACCTTATCTTGGTGAACAGTGTTAAGTGTGGGTCAATGCCTAGTTCCTGCCATACTAATTTCTAATTTTCCAAGCAGTTTTTCTCAAACAGTGAATTCTTATTCCAAAAGCTGGGGTCTTTGGGTTTGTTAAACACTAGATTATTAAAGTTATTGACTATTTTGTCCTATGAACCTAACCTATTCCACTGATCAACTAGTTTATTTCTTAGCCAATACCAAATGGTTTTGGTGATCACTGCTTTATAATATAGTTTCATTTGATTTTTTTCATTAATTCCCTTGAAATTCTAGACCTCTACCCTCTCTATCCTCTTACCTACTCTACTACAAATTGCAGTCAGTTTTGATCATCAGCTCTTGATGAAAAATCTTCAATATCTCCCTTTTAACTACCAAATAAAATCCAAATTATCTGTCATTTGAGAACTTCCATAGTTTGGATTTCATCTACCTTTTCAATCATATCTCTTTTTATTTTCCTCCATATAACAAATGTCCCAGCCACAACAAACTATGTGTTGTTCTGTCATAAAGCAATGTTGTTTAGTACTGGATTTTGAAGTCAAAAGACTAGAATTTGAATCCCATATCAAACATTAACTAAATATGTATGTCTGAAAAAATAATTTCCCTTTACTCATCTGTAAAATGAGGGTCTTAGACTCAATGTCATCAATGGTCCATTTCAGTTCTAAAATATATGATACTTTAATTCTGGATTATGCTCCCTTTATCTGAAATACTCTTTCTCTTCCAAATCTGCATACATGCATACATACTTATATATGTGTGCATATATATAGCACATACACATATATGTATATGTGTGTATATATACATGTACTCTTCTGTCCATCCTTCTAGGACTAGATCAGGAATCATTTCCTCCATATAGGCTTCTCTAATCTTCCCCAGTATTTATTTAGTTATTCAGTCAGTTGAGCAATCAGACATTCTCTCACTTTCAACTCTCTTTCTATCTAACTTTTTGTCTCACTCCAACTTTGTTTCTATGTGTGTGTCTCTCTTCCCCCCTCTTTTTTCTTCTCTCACTGTTTCCCTTTCTCTGTCTTTGTTTCTATCTCCCCACCCTCTCTGTATCTCTCTCTTTCTCTCTTCCTTTCTCTTTGTCTCCATGTCTTTTTGCCTCTCTTTTTCTTCTTCTGTTACTGTCCCTGTCTCTCTCCAACTCTCTCTCTCTCTCTGCTCTTTCTCTGCTTCCCTCTCTGTGTCCCTGTCTTTCTTTGTCCCTTTCTCTATCTCCAACCCTTCCTCTCTTCCTCCCCTCTCTCTCATACACACACATACACACACACAAAAAAACTTGCCCTTCATTTTATTGTGCTTTCACATTCCACTTTGTAATATAGTTATTTATGTGCTAAATTTACCTCTGTAATGGAACATAAGGTCCATTAGAGAAGAAGCTGTCTACTACCTCTTGTTAATTCTTCATTCATAGTGAAGGTATACTTCATATATAGTAGATGCTCAAAAAATAGTACTTCTAATGGAAATGCCTAAAAAATATAGAAGATATCCCCAAAGTCTTAGATCAGTTATAAACTGCCAAAACTTAAAACTACCCTAAGACATTCCTTAGTCCACTGATCTCTGTAGTTTCTTCCCTCTCCCCCCCCCAAAGTTAAGATTTTACAGTGACATTTTACTTACTAAAGTACTAAGCTCTAGTAACCTAAAACTGCACTGAGATTTTTGGGACATGCTGTATTTCTTGCATTGTCTAAACACAGATGTTCCATTGTTTGTAAATACATACTTCATTCTAAATAATGATGATACCTGTCAATACCCAATTCTGAAGATGATAGAAAGTTGACTAGTTTTCCATTTCTGCCTATTCAATTGTTCTGGTTCTTATTCTCTGGTCTAGATAGAGAGTAAGTACCCTGTTAGATCAACCTAGGGGAGAGCTATCCATTCTCTTCAATTTTGTTTAATGATGGAATCACATATTTCTTAGCAAAGAGAAGAAAGTTAAAAAGAAATCAAATGTTTTTTATAGGTAATTATGTATTTTTGTTGTCAAACCTCCTTGCCTTCCAACTCCTACTGATGTGTAGGCTACAATTTGGAGTATGAGAAAACAGATGGGGATAATGTCACAAAGACGTTGAACAAAAGAGTTAATTAGTCAAGGGCGGTAATAATGGTACAGAGAAATTTAAAGGATGGTTTAGAGTAGATTATGGGAATGATCTTACTGTGGCTAGTGGAGGGTTGACTATATTCTGCATTGGCTTTAATTATAAGAATATACACAGGAAAATAAATATAGGTTATATAGTCTCTCCATCTGCAAAAGCCCAAGTCTTGGATTTAATGTTATCTTGCCTCCTAATATCTTTTCCAGTACTATAATTCTCTATCAGTCAATCAGTACGCATTTATTAAGTACCTATGATTTGCCAATTACTGTGCTAAGCACTAGGGATACAAAAAAGATAAAAGACAGTCCCTGCTCTCAAAGAATTCACAATCTATTGGGGTAACATAAGACAGAGAATTTTGTACCTGCTCCTGGAGGTGATAAGGAGCAACTACAATTTATTGAATAATGGCAAAGGGGCAAAGGTATGGATGGGGTGATCTGGGTAGATTTGTGCTTTAGAGAGATTAAGTTCATAACTGGGTATAAAAACAGGATGGAATGTTGCTTCAGAAAGACCAACAAAAAGGCTACTGTGCAGAATATAAATGTAAGGTGATATGGGCCTACCCCAAGGTAATTGCAGTGTCAGAGTAAAGAAGGGGACATATACAAGAAATGTTATTTTTAAAATGGAATCTAATATATACCCTTTGGTTCAAAAATATCACTACTAGATCTGTATTTCAAAGTGTTCGAAAAAGGGGGGAAGGAACTATGTGTATGAAAATATAACAACTCTTTATGGTAGTTAAAAATTGGAAATTTAGGGGATGTCCATCAATTGGTAAATAGCTGAGAAATCATGGTATATATAGTACATAATATTGTGCTATAAGAAATGACAGGCAGAATGATTTTAGAAAAACTTGGAAAGACATACTTGAATTGATACAAAGTTAAGTGAGCAGAAACAGGAGAACACTGTCCACAGTAACAGCAATATTGCACAATGCTTGATTATGCTTGACTTAGCTATTCTCAGCAATGCAATGATCCAAGGCAATCCCCAAGAACTCATGATGAAAAATTCTATCTACCTCTAGAGAAATAATTGATGTTGTTTGAAGGTACATTGAAGCATACTATTTTTTAATTTCTTTCTTTCTCTTTCTTTCTGCCCTTTTTATTTTTATTTTTTGTTTGAATCTTCTTATGCAAAATGACTAACATGGAGATGTTTTACATGACTGCATATATATATATACATATATATACATATATACATACATACATACATACATATACACACATATGTATATATAAAGAGAGACAGACAGACAGAGAAACAGAGACAGAGAGAGACAAAGACACAGGAAGAGACAGAGACAGAGACGGAGACAGGAGAGCCAGACAGAAAAAAAACTTACCATGTCAGGGAAAGTGGAGGGGAGGGAAGGAAAGAAGGAATTTGGAACTTAAAAACAACATCAAAGATAGAATCTACAATAGAAATTGGTACCAGATTGAATTAACAAGGGGGAGGATGTTAGAGTCCAAGATTACACTTAGGTTGTGGGCTTGAATGACTAAGAATGGTGGTACTCCCAATAGTAATAGAGAAATTAGAATTAGGGTAGCCTTTAAAATCTAAAATTTTTGCTTTTGTTGATTTTTATTAATTTTTATTTTATTTTGTTGATTTTTATTGATTAGTTACTAGATGGGGTTGTCATTTCCTTCTGCAGCTCATTTGACAGATGAGGAAATTGAGGCAGAGTTAAGTAACTTAATCAGGATCATATTTATATATCTATTGAATTTGAACTCATGGAGAGGAGTATTCCTGACTTCAGGCCCAGCCTTCTATCCACTGTGTGACCTAACTACCCTAAGTAATTTTGAACAAAGAAAAGAACAAATTTAATGGAGGCAACCATCTGGTCCTCATTTTCCAAGAGGGAAAGTGACTTATTTGAGTTCATATAATGAGTTAGTGTGAGCTAGAACTTGAATTCAGCTCCCCAGCTCCTAATCCAGGACTCTCTGCTACATAATTCTCCTGGCATAGAATCTAGATAACATTATAAAGAACAGGTTCAATAAATATTTTTTGATGATGAAGTTCATAATGAGACAAGTCTCTATGCAGCTGTTTATAGTCAGACTTTTCTAATTAATTACCTATTAAGATTACTACTCATAATCACTAATGTTGTCCTTATGACTCACTCAAGAATACATAACAGGTTTTAGACTGCATTTCAGGGAATAGTTATTCTTTGCATTACAGGATCATTTTCATAGCTTGGCCAATGCCTCTATCTTCAGAGGTTAAAATATTCACTTCTTGCTCAACATAGACATACATCTCACACCCCATACCAAAAAGCCAAAATAGGTATATGTTTTCTGTGTAAAAGTCGATAGTGTAAGCAGATTAGGAGATCAAGGACTAGTTTACCTATCAGATCTTTGGAGAGGAATTTATAGCCAAAATAGAACTAGAGAACATTATGAAATACAAAATGGATAATTATGATTACATTAAATTAAATAGGGTTTGCACACCACCAAGATTAGAAGGGAAACAGAAAGCTGGAAGTGGAATTTACAGTCAATGTTTCTGATAAAGGCCTCATTTCTAAAATATATAGAGTATTGTCTCAAATTTCTAAGAATACAAGCCATTGCCCAATTGATAAGTGGTCAAGGAATATGAACAATTTTCAGATGAAAAAATTAAAGCCATTCTAGTCATATGGGAAAATGCCCTAAATCACTATTGTTTAGAGAAGTGCATAATTAAGACAATTCTGAGGTATCACCTCATACTTCTCAGATTGACTAGTATGAAAAGAAAAGATAATGATAAATGTTGGAGGGGATAAGGGAAAACTGGGACACTGATGCATTGTTGGTAGAGTTATGAACTGATCCAATCATTCTGGAGCACAATTTGGAAGTATATTCAAAGGGCTATAAAATGGTGCATGCTCTTTGATGTAGCAGTGGCACTACTGAGTCTCTATCCCAAAGAAATTATTAAAGAAAGAAAAGGACCCACATGTGCAAAAATATTTGTAGTAGCTCTTTTTGAAATGGCAATGAATTGGAAAATGAGTAGATGTTCATCAATTGAGGAATGATTGAATAAGTTATGGCTTATGAAAGCAATGGAACATTATTGTTCTATAAAAACAATAATAATATAAACTAATAAATATATTAAAAATTATTTCAGAAAGGCCTGGAAAGATTTATATGAACTGATGCTGAGGGAAGCAAGCAAAACAAGAAAACAACATCAAGATTGTGCAATGATGAGCTATGATAGATTTGGTTCTTCTCAGTGGTTCAGTGATCCAAGGCAATCTTAATAAATTTTGGATGAGAAACACTATCTGTATCAAGAGAGAGAGTTACAGAGACTAAATGTAGATCAGCACATACATTTTCAGTTTGTTTTTTTTTTTCTTGTGGCTTTTCCCTTTTGTTCTGATTTTGCTTTCCTAACATGATACATATGAAAATATGTAAAAATGAATGTGTATGTATAACAAAATGTTTTACATGTGACTAGGGAAAATAAAAATAATTTTTAAGTAAATGTTAAAAATATTAACATTTTGGTTCTTTTGGGATGATGCTACTGCTACTGTCTTGGTGGCCCAAGAGCTCAGTAAGTACCACTTGTATCTTATACAATGTTTCAGGTGTCTTCCAGAACAAAGAAAATGATCCCAACATCCCATAATATCAGCATTTGAAAGGCTATTACAAATCAATAAGCATAACCTACCCTGAGTAAAATCTCCAACAAAAGTTATTTAGCCTCCATTTGATGTAGACTTCTGGAGAGGGAAAGCTATTACATTAAGAATTAAGTGTCCCACTGTTGGTCATCTTTCCCAGAGGGAAGAGAATTTTCTTTTATTGTGGAGAAACAATATGACCAGTCATATTGGAAGGAAGGAAGGAAGGCAGGAAGGCAGGAAGACAGGAAGGAAGGAAGGAAGGAAGGAAGGAAGGAAGGAAGGAAGGAAGGAAGGAAGGAAGGAAGGAAGGAAGGAAGGAAGGAAGGAAGGAAGGAAGAAGGGAAGGAAGAAGGGAAAGGAGGGAGGGAGGAAGAAAAGAGGGAAGAAGAAAAGGAGGAAGAGAAGAAGGGAGGGAGAAAGGGAGGGAGGAAGGAAGGAAGGAAAGAGGAAGGCAGATACTATTATTTAACAATTAGGGAAACTGAGGCAGACAGAAGAAATAAAGAAGGAAAGGAAGTCCAGGTCCAGTACTCTTATCCACTATATCACCTACTTACCTGTCTAGGGACAGGAGGATTCAAAAGAGGAGTCATAGTGGAAAGGAAATAAAGGAATAATGTCCAGGGACCTGGGGAAAGGAAGATTGTGTCTCTAAAACCTGTACTGATAAACAGAGGATAAAAGCTGTGAGATCCCCTGACCCCTTGTTTTCCTGTGACAGCCCAAGTAATTTCTCTGGTCACTTCAGTTTCCAATTTTCCCAATCAATCAATCAAAATATTTACTAAGTACCTCTACTTCCACTCCTCAGACTGACATAGTGAAGATATTTAAACACTTTGAAACCACAATAAATTATAATATGATGGTGATTATAACTTTACACAAATGAGCTATGTTGTTCCCCTAAGAGTTCCAAAAAGAGTAAAATTTAAATATTTTAAATTAGTTAAAGAAATACCCAAAGGAGGGAGGCAGCTGCCACATACACAAAGTACTGACAGATTTCATGCAACCCAATCTCCCTCTACCTCACATCTGTCTCTCTCTCTCTCTGATGCCATCTCAGGGGCTTAAGGAGAAAAGCAGCATCATATATGGAAGAGAGAGAGTTATTTTAGAATCAGAATCTTAGATTCAACTCTACATTTTTCATATGAACTGTGTGACCATTAGCAGCTCACCATCTCTTTGTGATTCACTATCCCCATATGTTAAATACAGAGTTTTAATTAAAAGGCCTCTTCTAGCAATAATCAATAATTCTCTGAGAGGCAAAGGCAAAGGAAGAAAAGAGGGAAAAACAGAACAAAATCTGTTATGTAGAACAGAGCAAATGAGAAAGCTATCTTACTATGGTTGACACTACAGTCAAAAGAAAGATGGAGTGTTTTCCACTGTATTTTTAAAATGGAATTTTCCTTTTAAATAGGAAGCTGTGGAGAACTGGGAGAGAGAGTAGCTATTGCAAGGCTGCCTGCTGAGAACAGTCCTGGTTTACTCCCCCACTCTGCCTAAGGCTGGCCCTGGGTATAGAACAGAAAGTGAGAGGACTTTTGCCAGCATTTAAAACAGACCAACCATTTACTTGCAGTCAAAATGTCCACCAAGGCACAATGGGAGTTTCTTCTGTCTCACAAATGCTTACCTGATCCAGAGAATAGCTGGGACTGATTCCAGGACCTGAAGCTAAGCCCCAAGTTCTACACAAGGCTGGGCCCTCTGAGGAATTGTCTTCCATGCTGGTGTTTCTTGGAAAAATCAAACTCTGCTGTGGGCTGAGTAGGAGTGTCTGGGTAGCTCGTTTATTATTGATAAGATGGAGCTGCTCAGAGAACTTGACTAAGGAGAGAGAGTCTGCTGACTCCAGCTGATATGATTTGTGCCAGAGAATCAGGCCCTTCTCTGAGTCCCTTGCCAAAACCTTGAGTTCTGTGCTGTGACTTTGTGGGGAGACCTTTGTGCCAAGGCATGGAACCGGCACACAGCCATAGACTTCAGTTCAGTGAATCTTACCTATCTCTCTACTTCTCAGTGAAAGTCAATTGTAGGCTGTTTCCCAAACCATTTCAACCATATAACAGGTCTTCACAAAGAAGACAGAGCCAACAATTCAATTAGGCATTGCAGAAAGGTCAAAATACTGGCTCTGCCATTGCTGGGTGAATCTGTGCAAATAATTTACCATTTCTCGGACTTATGTTCTTATTTGTAAAATTAATGGGTAAAAAGGAAACTTTCCAAAGTTCCTTAC
Organism: Sminthopsis crassicaudata; assembly: GCF_048593235.1. Taxonomy (NCBI): domain Eukaryota; kingdom Metazoa; phylum Chordata; class Mammalia; order Dasyuromorphia; family Dasyuridae; genus Sminthopsis; species Sminthopsis crassicaudata. The sequence continues at coordinate 524,070,049 of NC_133619.1, forward strand.
AGCTTGAAATCTATGAGCCTATGGTCATCTAGTATCCTGCCTGACACACAGAGGGTTATAAAATACTTGCTTCCTGATTGATTAATCCTTACCATGCAGCTTATCCATATCCACTGGAAATTCCATAGATCCTATCCTAAGAATGTAAGATTGTTATTATTCATCTGTTTCAGTCATGTCCAATTCTTTCTGATTCCATTGGGGTTTTCTTGGCAAGGATACTAGAGTGGTCTGCCATTTCCTTTTCCAGATCAATTTCCAGATGAGGAAGCTGAGGCAAAGTTCACACAACTAATAAATGTTGTTAGGTGACACAATAGACAGAGTGCTGGTCAAGAGTCTGAAAGACTCATCTTCCTAAGTTCGAGTTCAAATTCAGACATTTACTAGATGTGGCACTCTGAGCAAGGCACTTAACCCAGTTTGCCTCAGTTCCTGAGACAAGAAAGTTGGAGAAAGAAATAGCAAATCCACTCTAGCATATTTACCAAGAAAACCCCAAATGAAATCATGAAAAAGGACTGAACAAAATAATTCCTGGCTCCAGGCCTGGTGGTCTACCCACTGCACCACCTAAGTGCCCAATATAAGGTCAGACTGCATCAAAACCAGAAATGCCTTTTTGAGCCCTGTTCTTCTTAAGATGTGGAATGAATGGTAGTATTTCAATTAGTATCACATGGGTGGTCATTTAAGGGAAATTTGCAATGCACATTCACTGACTCTGATTTGAGCTGGGTATTACTATTACTCCACATTCCAGTTGTCTGAACTAATGAGCACAGATGTGTCCTGACTTTTTCTCCAAGGGCCCCAAAGGCAATACATATACATACATACATACATACATGCATGCATATATATATGTATATGTATATATATATATTTATATATATATGTGTGTATGTATTTGCATATTATATATGTGTGTTTATCATATGTATATATAAATATGTATATGTATGTGTGAGTTATCTGCATAGAGATCATAATTGAATCTGTAGACACTAGGGTTCTCTAAGTGAGGATGTATAGAGAAAAAAATAGAAGATAGTTTAGAACCAAAACTTGGGTTTTGTTCATAAAGGGAATAATATAGATGAAAATCAAGAAAAGAGAAACTGAGGAGTGGTCAATTAGGAAGGAGAAGAACAGAGAGAAAGCAATATATACTCTCTCCCCCACCCCATCCTCCTAAAAAACCACAAAAGAAGAGAGAACATCTAGGAAGAATGAATGGTCAACACTGTCAGATGCTACAGAGAGGATGAAAATAAAAAGGATAAGGATTGAAAAGTCATCATACTTGACAATTAAATCATTGGTTTAGAAAGAGCAATTTCAGGTCAGTGATGAGATCAGATGCCAATTTGTAAAAGATTTAAAAGTGACTGAGAGGAGATGCACCACTATTACATTTTTTTTTCAAAGAATTTTGGTATCAAGAGGAGACATAGGTGATGAAGTCTGATAGCTACCAGATGGTAAATTCAACTAAGAAGTTTTTGCTTTTGTTTTTAAGGATGGAAGACAAATGGGTTCTCTCTGTATGTAATGGGAGGAACCACTACATAGGGAGAGATTAAAGTTTTAAGAAAGTAGGAATGATAGTGGGGGCAATCAGCTAGAGAAGATATGTAGGATGACATGTAGAGACACTGGCTTTGGCAAAGACCATTTCTTTATCAGAGACTGGAGTGAAAAAAGTAGTGAGGAAGATGAAGCCAGTTGTGAGATGAGGAGGAAAGAAAAAGAGTTCTCAGCAAATGGCCTTTTTTTTGAGGTCAGATGTTTAGCTCAGAGAGTAAAAGGAGGTGGAGCTTTTGGAGCTTCAGGGAGGGGGAAAAAAAGGTTTGGAACAATTGCTGTGATTAGTGGGAAAGGTAATCTATAGAAGGAAAACTGAATGATTCCTTTGCTTGCAGTCATAGCCTAATTAAGATTAGATGACATATTCATGATGGACTCAATCCAAATGTTTTCATGTCTTCCTTTCTGGTCCATTTAGCTCAGCTCTTCTCAACCTTCAAATAATTCTCAGCTGTTCTCTCTTCAGGGTACTTCTCCTTATTTAGATCCATTGGTTCATGCCCCAGATCCACATTGGGCTGATTTTGAACTTGAAGGTGAAAGAGCTTTTGGGAAACAGATAAGGAGGCAGCAGTCCCTTGCAGAATGAGGATGGCTTTAAAAAAGGAAAAAGATTTTGACTTAGGATAAGATGGGACCAGTTTAAAGATGACTCGCAAGTCATTTACTATCTGTGTGACTGTCACAGAATCACTTGCAACTGGAGTTTCCTCTTGCTAATTAATAATAGTTAACCCAATCCAACTTAGCATTGTCATAAAGAAGTATCTAGTAAATGTAATAGGGACAATGAGAGGGAACTGAGCTTTTGTTACCCCAGAAATAACATTGAAAACCAAAATTGATATGGATGTTGAGTCTGATCATTACAGTTTACCTTCTTGTCATTTTTCATTTATCACAAGATATGGAAAGAGAATGTGTAGTACATAATATGCAATGAAACCTAATAAATGTTCTTTTAAATATTACTTAAGGTTGCTCTTTTTATAGATATCATGTTAATTAGTTTTATGTGTACAAGGAGTTTATGAAGACTTATTTTTAAATAATATTTGTAGCACAAAATTATTAATATGGAAATGTTTTACATGATTGCACACGTATAACCTATATTAGATTGCTTACTATCTCAGGGAGGGGGGAGAGGAAGAGGGAAGAAAAAACAGAATTTAGAATTTTAAATTTTTTTTAATTTTTAAAAAATGTTTAATTGTTTTGTTCATTTAAAAATTTTAATTGTTGAATTCTTAAATTTTTTTTAAAATTGTTTAATTGTTTCAACATGTGCCTGGAGGCAAAATGAAATATTGTTAAAAATTTAAAAAAATTATTATCATAGTAGTTCTTTAACTTATCATATATATAATAGAGACTGCATTATATAGTGGAGAGGTGTCACAAAGGGGTTACATGTATCTCAACCTTCCTGACTAAAATATAATTGATAAATATTGAATAAAATAAAGAAAAAGACATTTAATATAAATGTTAAGTAATGTGTGCTTTTCTATGTCAATATGCAGCCAGCAGGGATCCTTACATACATGTTAGTAGCCCTCATTTCTACTTGAATTTGATACCATTAGTGTGATGGATAAGCAAGCTGCATCACCTAGATGAAAGACTTATCTCTGACACATATGGGTTATATGACTTTGGCTATATGACTTAGATTCTCAGTGCTCCAGAAAATTCTTAAAGACTATAATTGTATTCTAGTATTTGAAGGAAGGAGATAAATTACACATGTTTTGCTCCATCTGGAAGTTAAAACCAGCATTGATCAATGACTAAAAGTTACAAAGAGGAAAATTTAGGATTCATCTTAGGAAGACCCCTTAAGAATTAGAGTTGTACAAAATGGAATGGGCATCCTTGGGAAACAGAAGGCTTCCTGTTCATGGATGTCTTCAGGAAAAAGCTGGATGACCAATTTTTAGTAGAGTTGTGACAGAGATTCTTCTAAGTGTTGTTGGACCTGATATCCACTAAAGTCTCTTCCAAAACTAAAATTTAGTGGTTCTGTGAAATTGATGAATAGTTATAGATCTGTATTGTAATACCATAATCATTCAGACATTCTCTGCTGTGAAGGGGGGGGGCCAAAAAAATCTTAGGCAGATTTTCCAGATCATGGGATGGGAAAGGATAGTGCCTCTAACCTCTGTAATGTGAAAGGGATAATATATTTGTATCCCTAGTATTTAATATAGTTCTTAGCACATAAATGTTGATTGATTATATAAAGTAATATACTTGTGACATATCTTATTATGGTAATACTACAGACCTAAAATAAGAAATTGTAGTCATTCTTAAACATTTGTATGCTGGGAAAGAAACAGTTAACACTTTGCCCTAATCTCAATTTTTCACCCTTCCCATTCCCTAATCTGTGCTGCACAATCACAGTGTTTATAGAAAAAGATACTTGAATTTAGTCACAAGATCTGAGTTCAAACTTAATCTTTGCCACTTGCAAAGTAAGTGGTGATAAAACCCCTTCCTCTCTCAGCTTCAGTTTCCTTGTCAATAAAACATGATGTTTGTACTGAATGACCTCAAAGGTTCCTTTTATCTCTAAATCTCTGAGGCTGTGAATTAGATTTTAACTCCCCTGGAAATAGAGAAGATTTCATTCATTTGTGTTTCATTTTGGACAATGTTTTGACTACAATTCCCCTCCCTGCTATTTATGTTGTTTCATTCTTAATTAAATGCTTTTGCTATTGGCTTTATGTGCTTTTGTGTAGTCTAGCTTTAAAGCAAATGACTGTGTGGAGATTTGGGCCTTGAATAGAATAGTTTCTTACTCCAGAACAGTCAAAATGAAGTTGATTGTCCTTAATGGGTCCTACAGCAGAAAGAGTAGTGGCTTTGGAGTGAGAAGAATGCATAGGATTTAGGGCAATGCAATTTCTTGAGTACCTGCTATGTGCTAGGCAGAGAGAATAAAGAGAAAGTTATGGCATAGACTGTGATTTCAAAAGGTGGGTATTATTGCTGCTGTTGTTGTTGTGTCATGTTAGTTCTTCATGACCCTATTTGGAGTTTTCTTAGCAAAGACACTTGGAGTGGTTTGATATTTCCTTCTCCAGATCATTTTAGAAATGAGGAAATTGAGGCAAATAGGGTTGTGACTTGCTTGACCAGATCACACAACTAGGAAAATATTTGAGGCTACATTTGAAATCATGAAGATGAGACTTTTTGATTCCAGGCCCAGCACCTTAACTGCCTATTTCTCATGAAAAAGGAGACTGGCTATGATAGGATAGAATAAAATGAGAATAGAGGAGAAAGACTGGAAAAATACTCCAAGTTATTTGAGGGAGGAGGAATCACTTAAATTTATAAATTTTCTGAGCCTCAATTTTCTCATGAGTCAATTAGGATAGAGAGGGTCCTCAGAAAGAGACTGGTTGAGTTTAACAAGGTTATAAGATCAGATCTTTGTTCTGTCATTGAAGAAACTTCACTGGAGAAAATAAAACATCCCTGTTGATAGCCTGATAGCCATATTTGAAACCTTGAAGCATCATAATATTTATAGTAACTAGATCACAGAATTATCACAAGACTCAAATTTAAGAAGAAGAGTTATTTGCAAATATTTAAGCACTTTAGGTGGTTGGATGGTCCAGTAGATGAGCACTTGGTTTGGAATCAGAATGATTCATCTTCATGAGTCCAAATCTGGCCTCACACATTTACTAACTGTATGACCATGGGCCAATATGCCTCAGTCTCCTCATCTGTAAAATGAATCGGAGAAGGAAATGGCAAACCAATCCAGTATCTCTGCCAAGAAAGTCCCAAATGGGGTCACAATGTATCAGACTGAACAGCAGCAGCATATAAATATTAGTTATATTGTTGTTGTTTTAGCTGCTACTAATGTCTCCTTCCTGGGTTATAGACAGTTACATAGCCTTGAGTACTTTTTGACCCATTAAGCACAGCTGATTGAATCACAATACTTGTAGATGATGGAATTATAGCAAGTCATATGCTTGAGCCATATTCTTGGATGCAATTTCTAAAAGTAGGGGTCAAAAAGCTGAGAAAAGGAGGAAAGAGAGAAGCTACAGAGAGTCAGTTCCCTTGATGGGGGTGAACCCTGAAACTGTCTCCCTTGACTTTTGGGGAGAAGCAATGGGGGTTAATTCTGAAACTTGTCCCCTTGGATCTATAAAAGAAGGGAGATTCAGAGTCTCAGACTTCGAAAAGTCTGGGAAAGCACCCTTGGATCTATAAAAGAAGGGAGATTCAGAGTCTCAGACTTCGAAAAGTCTGGGAAATCATATCTCCCCAGACAAGTTAAGTGGCTTCAGTCAGTTGGAGATCTTGGTTAAATCACCCTCCGCTGATCTTTTAGGGGTAGCCTGATCCTCTTCAGGAAATTCCAGACTCTGGAAAAAAGCCTTCAAAATTATTTTTATTCAATTGGAAATCTGGGCCTATAGAGGGGCTTGAAACTCCAAGATAAGTATCTAGGCCTGGAGACATTGATTCTTTTTTTCAACTGGAACCAAGCCTCAGACTGCCAATAAAAAGACAATTTTGAACTCCAAATCTATGCAGAAGTCTGAAATAGGATTATGCTTTGCCAAAGGATCTCTCCCCTTGGCACAGCTACCTACCAGGACTCTTGCCTACTGTGAAGACATTCTCTTATCAGTAATAACCTTTATTATTTCTCTGATAAGACCTTTTTCCTCTAAGAAGTCTATCTTCCTAGCAAAGCTGGCTTCTTAGTGTCAATAAAAAACCCCTTTTGCCACACAGACTTTTTGGGTTTGTGAATTCTTTTACGTTGGATCTGCTTTGATCAGAGGGGATTCTCACACCTCAATTCTCCACCACTAAACCTGTATCAACTGGAGGGAGAAACCTGTGCCTACCTTCCAAGGCACATGGCCCCTGAGGAAAAGGGACAGTATGATCCCAAGAGGGAAAGAAACCTGCTTAAAAAAAAAAAAGGCAGTTTCCTGAGGCAAGGGGTGAGCTCTTGGACAAGTAGAATAATTATAGGACCAAGTATCATGATGGAAATAGAGGTAATCCCTGGATTATGCAAATTTATAGACCAAGTATAGAAATACTGGGATCCACTAGAATTTAAAATTACGAAACAGTCAGATCAGAACCACAATCAGAAGGAGTGATTCTGGAACTTTTCCTCCATTGATACTTCATTATATCAAAAGAACATAGATTTAGAACTGAAAGTAACCTCAAAAATCCATCACAAATATAGCTTACAGGACTTCCAGCCAAGATGGCAGCGTGGAGGCAGACAGCTGCTTGAGCTCTGCGTTTTCTCTCAGGACTTACTTCATGACAAGCCTCAGAGATAATGCTTGACCAGAAAAGAAACCCACAAGTAATCACCAACAGAAGACATCCTTGAAATTCGCCAGAGAAGGTCTGTGTTTGCTCTGGGGAGGGGAGGAACAGACTGGGCTCAGACTGAGGGCAGGATTGAGAGTGAGGCAGGCAGATCACACAGCTCAGACCAGAGCGGGGAGGGGAGAGATCTCTTCCATTTCTGTGAAAAGACTTTTACCCCAGTGTGGATACTCTGTCTTGGCAGCAATCCAGGAGCAGTGGAAAAGGTGTAATTACTGGAGGTGAAGAATAAAACCCTGGAAAGCTACCTTCTCTCAGGACCGGCCACCCCCACCCCCACCCCCACCCAGAGTGACTCAGAGCATTCTCAGAGCCTCAGAGCATAGACGCAGTGCAGCCATCACTGTCCTGCTAATGCCTGGCTGCTGTCTGTCTCCCTCAGTCTGTAGAGGAAGCCCAGTAACACCATCCAGCCGCAGCCCCCCCCAGAAACAGACCAATTGTTTCTCTTGTCAATTTGTTTTCTGTGAGTCCAGCTCTGACAAAATGGACAAAAAATTCAAAAGGGCTCTAACTATTGACAGTTTCTGTATGGAAAGAGAGCAGACTTCAAATACTGAGAACACTAAAAGCAGATTGTCTCCAGAGGAATCCCCTAAGGGGGATATAATCTGCTCCTCAATACAAAAGAATCTCATAGAGAAAATCAAAAAGGCTCTCACAAGAGAGCTAAAAGACAAATGGGAAAAGGAAAGGGAAGCTTGGCAAGAGAGCCTGGAGAAGTCATTCCACGCATTTAAAGACAGAGTGGATAAAGAAAACAAATCATTGAGAAATAAAATTGGGGGGGGGGGGCAGAGCCAAGATGGCGGAGAAGATACACGCGAATTTGTAAGCTCTCTTCTTCCCTCATTACCAATTAGTTAAATCAGCCTCAAAAATAACACTGGACTGGTAAAAACCACAAGGATTAGAAGCACAACTTACCAGCTGGAGAGAATCTGGAATTTCAACAGAAAAGGTTGGCTCCAAGGGGAGGAAGAAAAAAGGCCAGCACAGACAAGGTTAGGTGCTAACACACTGTGCCGATCAGGCTGGAGAGAACTCTGGGATCAGTCAAGCCACTGAGATAAAGGAATCTGACACAGGCTGGTAGCTCTTCTCTGCTTATAAAACAGCAGTTCAGAAGAGAATCAAGCCTCTTTAAAATATAAAACCAGATCCTATAACCACCCCAATCCGGAAATGACCTAATAGATGTCGGCACTGTTGTGCCGCCGCCTTCTGCTGCCTGGGGCTTCTCCTTGGGGTAGTTAAGAGCCTGAACAAGGGGAACACCACCCAAGGCAGCCTCTAATCCACATAGTGCAGGGCTCAGCCTGATGCAGTGGAATTCTAGCAGCCGGGGAATTCCCAGAGAAGCAGAACTCCCAAAGAAGTGGAACCTTTGAAATAGGGACTGCGGTTTCTGGGCGGACACTTCCAGTTTGAGCGCAGGGGCTTTTCACATCAGCTGCTGATATCCACGCCCCACGGGAAGCATTGGCTGGGGATTGTGATGCTTTCATTGTTCAGTCTTCAACCTCAGGGAAGTCTCTAGGCCACACAGCGGGGTCTTTCACTGGGCACTCCTCACAGCACAGCCGTACTAACCACCTCTGAGGCATTTCCAGGGAGGGGGAGAAGAACTCTCTCCCAGAGCTCTCTCTTAGCTCAGGCACAGGACTATGCATCCATCTGGTCTGGGAGGAAATAGGTAAATAAATAAATAAACTTCTTACCCCAAGGGCAAATCCCCACAGATTTTTAACAATGAGTAAGAAGCTGAAGAGAACAATTGACACCTTCTACACAGAGAAAGAGCGGGTATCCAACCCTGAGGAAGGTAACCACAGAGAGTCGGCAGATAACACTCTAAAGGGGAATGATATCTGCCTCCCATCACATAACTCTGTCCTAGAAGAGACTATTAAAAAGTTAAGAGAGTTTGAAGAAAAATGGGGAAAAGAAAGAGAAGCTATGATAGAGAATAACAACGTCCTGAAATTTGAGTTGGAAAAAATGAAGAATTCACAGGAGGTACAGGGAAACAAAATTTGTGAATTAGAAAAGGTTAAAAAATAGCAGGAAAGTAGGATTTCTGAATTGGAAAAGATAAAAAATTCTCAAGAAAGTAGGATTTCTGAATTGGAAAAAGAAAATAACTCACTAAAAAAAATTTAGTGAAATGGAAAAAAATTCAACAGAGCAAAATAATTCATTTAAAAACTCAATTGGTCATATACAAAAAGAACCAAAAAATGTGAATGAAGAAAATAACACATTAAAAAGCAGGATGGAACAAACAGAAATGAATGATTCATTGAGAAACCAAGAATTAGTCAAACAAAACAAAAGAAATGAAAAGCTGGAGAATAACGTCAAATACTTACTGGGAAAATCTATAGACCTGAAAAATAGATCTAGGAGAGATAATCTGAGAATCATTGGACTTCCTGAAAACTATGATCAAAAAAAGAGCCTAGATTCTATTTTACAGTAAATCATCAAAGAGAACTGTCCAGAGATAATAGAAATAGAAGGGAAAATAGGTGTAGAAAGAATTCATTGAACACCTTCTGAAAAAGACCCTAAAAAAAGAACTCCACGGAACATTGTGGCTAAGCTACAGAACTACCAAACTAAGGAAAAAATATTGCAAGCAGCTTGGAAAAAACAATTCAAATATCAAGGTGCTACAATAAGTGTCATGCAAGATCTGGCTGATTCCACATTAAAGGATCAAAGAGCCTGGAACCTGATATTCCAAAAGGCAAAAGAACAAGGATTGCAACCAAGAATAAACTACCCAGCAAAGTTTAGCATTTTCTTCCATGGAAGAAAATGGTCATTTAACGAAATAGAGGAATTTCATTTGTTTTTTTTGTTTGTTTGTTTGTTTTTTCTTTTTTTTTTTTGTTTTAATTTTTTATTTTATTTTATAATTATAACATTTTTGACAGTACATATGCATGGGTAATTTTTTTACAACATTATCCCTTGCACTTACTTCTATTCAGATTTTTTCCCTTCCTCCCCCAACCCCCTCCCCCAGATGGCAAGCAGTCTTATATATGTTAAATATATTACAGTATAATTTAGATACAATATATGTGTGTAGAACCGAATTTTTTGTTGCACAGGAAGAATTGGATTCAGAAGGTAAAAATAACAGTTTACATTCATTTCCCAGTGTTCCTTTTCTGGATGTAGCTGGTTCTGTCCATCATTAATCAATTGGAATTGGATTAGCTCTTCTCTATGTTGAAGAAATCCACTTCCATCAGCATACATCCTCGTACAGTATCATTGTTGAAGTGTATAATTTCATTTGTTTTTAAGAAAAAAACCAGACTTAAAAAATTTGATCTACATCCACAAGACTGAAGAGACGCAGAAAAAGGTAAAAAGAACTCTTGAGAACTGTATCTCTGTTGTGGATATACAGAAAGTCCACATTGGATAATTTGATTTTACTGATATAATATAAAAAAGGGGAGTAGTAAAGGGAAGGGGATAGTATCAGAAAAAGGGGAAGAAGTGATAAAAAGAGGGAAACTACATCCCAGGAAGAGGCATAGAAAATCTACCACATATGAGGGAATTCAGAGAGGGGGAGAAACATTGTGTGAATCTTACTCTCATCAGAGTAGGCTCAAAGAGTAAATAATGGACATATTTGTTTTTCAGAGAATTCTCTCTCACCTCATTAAAAGGGGGGGAGAGGAAAAGGGAAAAGGAAAAGGGGGATAAGGGAAGGGTACAAGAAAGGGGAAGGGACTTAAAAGAAGGGGGGAGGGATACTAAAAAGGGAGGGCTGCACATCACAAGTGGGGTCTATAAATTAAATATTGGGGAAGGGGTTCAGGGGGGTCAAGGGAAAAAAAGCATAATCTGGGGATAACATGATGGCAGGAGATACAGAATTAATCATTTTAACTGTAAATGTGAATGGGATGAACTCTCCCATCAAACAGAGGCGGATAGCAAAAGTCAGAACCCTACAATATGTTGTTTACAGGAAACACACTTAAAGCAGGGTGATACATAAAGAGTAAAGGTAAAAGGTTGGAGCAGAATCTATTATGCTTCAGGTAAAGCCAAAAAAGCAAGGATTGCCATCCTTATCTCAGATCAAACAAAAACAGAAATTGATCTAATTAAAAGAGATAAGGAAGGAAACTATATCCTGCTAAAAGGTAGCATAAACAATGAGGCCATATCAGTACTAAACATATATGCACCAAGTGGTATAGCATCTAACTTTCTAAAGGAAAAGTTAAGAGAGCAAGAAGAAATACAGTAAAACTATAATAGTGGGAGATCTCAACCTTGCACTCTCAGATTTAGACAAATCAAACCACAAAACAAATAAGAAAGAAATTTAAAAAGTAAATAGAACATTAGAAAAACTAGGTATGATAGAACAAGGGATAATGTTGTTTTTTTATGTTGATTTTTTTAAATTAATTTTTATAATTATAACATTTTTAACAGTACATATGCATAGGTAATTTTTTTTTTTACAACCTTATCCCTTGTACTCCCTTTTATTCCAAATTTTTCCTCTCCTTCCCTCCACCCCCTCCCTTAGATGGCAGGCATTTCCATACATATTAAATATCTTATAGTATATCCTAGGCACAATATACATGTGCAGAACCGAATTTTGTTGTTGTTGTTGTTGTTGTTGCAAAGGAAGAATTGGATTCAGAAGGTAAAAATAACCTAGGAAGAAAAACAAAAAATGCAAAAAGTTTACATTCATTTCCCAGTGTTCCTTTTCCAGGTGTGGCTGATTCTGTCCATCATTGATCAATTGGAATTGGATTAGCTCTTCTCTATGTTGAAGATATCCACTTCCATCAGAATACATCCTCATACAATATCATTGTTGAAGTGTATAATGATCTCCTAGTTCTGCTCGTTTCACTCAGCATCAGTTGATGTAAGTCTCTCCAAGCCTCTCTGTATTCCTCCTGTTGGTCATTTCTTACAGAACAATAATATTCCATAACATTCATATACCATGATTTACCCAACCATTCTCCAACTGATAGACATCCATTCATTTTCCAGTTTCTAGCCACTACAAAAAGGGCTGCCACAAACATTTTGGCACATATAGGATGGGATAATGTTGTAAAAAAAATTACCTATGCATATGTACTGTCAAAAATGTTATAATTATAAAATTAATAAAAAAATAAATAAATTTTTAAAAAAGAGAAGAAATCAGTATGGAAGGAGGCAAAAAAATATAGCTTAGGAAACTGAGGCACAAAGAGGGAGAGTGATTTATTGAAAGACAGGAAATAGATGTCAAGAGTCAGGATTCAACTTAGATTATCTGATCTCAAATATAGTATTCTCACCACTATATATCCTATGGCTGCCTTGTTTATTCTGTATTACCCAAGTGGTACAAGTACAGGATCCAGGTGAGCCAAAAATGATTAATTCTAGATTTACTCAAATTCCAAGACAGTTACATAATTATGGAGGGCTTTATAGTTCCTGGGAAAAGTAAGGCTGACCAAAGAGAGAAGCAAAGTTGTCTTACTCCTATAATCTGGGGTCCTATAGCAGCTGCTTTATCAGATATCTCTAAGCATTAAGCTATACAACAAATGACTTATGGTGGCAGCATGTAAGCAAAGGAGCACTGGATCTCTGTCTGAGTCTCGGCCTTAATACTTATCTAATCCTGTTGTTAGAGCTTGCCTTCATATCACGAGTACCCAAGTACAATTTGAGGGATACTTCATGCAAAATATCTCTAGCTGATGCCTCATGTCTTTGCCCATGGGAAATCCTGGGAACTTCATGTATTATTCATTTTGCTCATTCTAAAAGGCTCTCCTGAAATCACTAAAGGTAAAAGTAGGCATTAAATATAGAGCAAGTTTAGTTTAACACAGTAAGAAGCATAGAAAAACTCATATATATGCCCTTAGAAAAGCAAAAGAGAGCCTGATTAGATGATCATTCTCACCAGGATGACTGGTATAGATACCCTCCCCTCCCCAGTTTTCACTGCACCAACCTGAGTGAGTTCTCAGAAGCAGGTAAGACTGTGGGTTTCTATGTCAGTTCACTTTATTTGTCTCTTCAGATCCAGCACCTCTCCCTTCTCGCTTTTTCCTCTACCTGACATCTCTATTTCTCTGCCATGGTCCACTGAGCTCAACTGATACTGAAAAACTTTCTGCTCACAATATATCTCTAAAGACCACCATCTTGATTGTTCAGTCTCTAGTTCTCTCACCTGAGAAGCATGCCCCACTCCTATGAAAATACCTAACAAGCAATTCACCCTGCAAACAAGATGGGCATGGGGCAGAGAAGAGCAGATCTGTCTTCTCTTGGACTATGCCTACTACATCCATTGGATGTATGCTTTTGGCTAAGTCATTTACCCTCTTTGAGACTCAGTTTCCTAATCTAAAAAATGTACTACATACATATATATATATATATATATATATATATATATGTAAGACTCTCTGCATTACATCAGGCCTGACGGGGCTCTCTGCAGGAAGGGAAGTCACTTCTAAGGACAAGAGTTAACAGCAACTGCCTGGAGACAACGGTTCACTACAGGAAGAAGAATCTGTCTTAAAGATTTGAGTAGACACAGCAGATCTCTTCCCAGAGAGCGATCCGGCAGCTTCTAGAGACAACAGCTCACTACAATTATATATATATATATATATATATGTATGTGTGTGTGTATGTATATGTATGTATATGTATATATGTGTGTGTGTATGTGTGTGTATGTATGTCGTACATTTTTTAGATGTATATATATATATATGTGTGTGTGTGTGTGTGTGTATACATCTCTCTCTATATATGTGTGTGTGTGTGTGTGTGTGTATGTAGTACATTTTTTAGATATACAGATATAGATAGATAGATAAAGTTGCACTAAGTCCTGGAGTTTGGAGGAAAAACACTCAGAAGCTCAAAGTACTATATAAATGAATTGCAGATAACATTGTGGAATAAGCATACCCAGCTTCAAGATCACCATAATGCTCAGGACTTAAAATGCTGATGCTATATGGATGGATCCTTCTGGGCTCCATTCCTGAGTCCCTAGACTTCCCTTTCCATTTCACAACAGTTTCTTTACCTCAGAAGTTCAGTCCACTCTTGGAGTTCTCACTCTGAAAATATCCTCTTCCTCTGTGGCCCTTGTTCTGATTAAATGGTTCCAGAACCTCCATGTTATGGAACACAATTCAAATGGAAATGAATTTCCATTTCAGGAAACTGAATCCTGGCATGGTGCTGGTGTATTGTCCAAGTTTCATAAGCATACAACAATGAAGTCAGCACAATAGCTCTATAAATCTTCAATTGGGTAAACAGTTTAATAGCTCTTCTCCCTGACACTTTCCACATTGAGCTAGCTCTGCCAATGCATCAACTTCATCAACTAGATTGAAATCCCTTAAAAAATATACTGTGCCAAGATAAATTAACTTATTCACAGTAGTCAAAATTTATCCATTAGCTGCTACTGATAGTTCCACATTTAGATGGTTTGGTGCTAGCTGGTGAAGAAGCTAATTTTTAAACCAAAATTAGTGCAAAAGGTAGAGAAATGTTCTTTTTATGTTGTTGAATCTCAGCTTCAGAAGTTGCATTAAGTGCACAATCATCTGCAGACAAAAAAAAAAAAAAATCATGCGCCAACTCTCCCTCCACTTTAGTATTGACTTGTAGACTTTTAAAGTTAAATAATTTACCATCAATGGGTAATGCAGACCCTAATGTTGTATTTATCTTCTTTAAAGGCATCTAAGAACATTTCTGAAAACACAAGGGAGCAAGCACACAGTCTTAGTCCACTCCATTGGTGACTGGGAAACCACAAGAGCATTATCCGTCATCTAGAATATGGGCAAGCATGCCATCGTGAAATGGACATATAATACTGTTGAGCTTCTCCAGGCAACCAAATTTTGACATAATTTTTCATAAGTCCTCACAATTTACAGTATCAAAGGCCTTGGTCAGACTACTGTATGCAGTATACAGATATCTGTTCTGCTCCTGGAATTTCTCCTGGAGTTGTTGGACCTCAAACACCAAATCCATTATTCCTCAGCACTTTCTGAAGACTCTGTCTCTTAGGTAGATTGTTCTTAGTTTAAGATAGAAAATTCCTTCATTGTGTCCATCATAGATGTTGAGTGAGCTCTGGCTGGTCATAGACTCCCGGCTCTGTTATTCTTCTCAATGACTTTCAGAAATGTGTTCTACTTGCTGGAATCATCTGCTCCCTGACTGATCCCCACCCTTTCTCCAATTCCATTTATTGTTCCCTTGGGGTGGGGAGTACAATAGTTCTTCTCCAGGTCATCAATGAATTCAGAATCCTAGGAAGTAGCCTAAATGAATCCATTCCAGTTTGGGAAATGAGCTAAGAGGGAAGTGGGAAAAACAGAGAGAAGAAAAGAAGGGAGAGAAAAAGAAAACCTTTAGGGGCAGCTAAAAGGTAAAGCAGATAAAACAATGTTCCAGAGTCTGGAGGACCTGAATTCAAATTTGGCCTCAAACACTTAATAATATCTATTAGCTGTGTGATCCTTTAATCTGATAAACCTGTGTCATAACTGTAAAAGCCTTGCAAAAAAAAAAAGAAAGAAAATGAAAATTTTTCCTTTTCTCTATGTTTCTTCTTTCAGACTTCCTTGTTTCTCTTTCCCATTTCTGTTTTCCCCCTTTCACCACTTACCTTTTCTTTCCTTGGTGTAGATAACAAGATTTTCAGATATAACTCAGGCTTGCAAAGAGAATCTGAAATAGTCCCTTGTTGGATCTCTCAGCCTTTTTTTTTTTTTTTTTTTTTTTTTGCCTATATGTAATTTGTACATACAGATACTAATTTGTAAAGGGTTTTCTCTATTTTTTTTTATTTCCTGCCATGCCCAATACAGTGTTCTACCCAAAATAAGTGTTTAATAAAGGAAGTCAGTGGGGTATAAAGGAACAAGCCCTAAATCTGTAGGCAGAAGACTTGGGATGGAATTCTAGAATTCCATAATTTGCTTGTTACCTGTGTGAATTTAGCAAATTGTGAAATCTCTCCAAGCCTCAGTTTCCTTGACTGTATAATGAGATAGTTGTAGTTCTAGAGTTGAAAGGAATCTCAGACATCTCCTAGCAGAACCTCTGCTAGGTAAGAAGTAGCAGACTCAGGAGGGAAAGAAGGAGGGGCCTCAGATTTCAGATCAAATATACTGCATACTCATCCCTCAGGTTTCTTTAATCCCTCAATCCTAGGAGCATTCGTGTTTCAGGGAAAAGAATATTTGACCTTGGATCAGAAGACCTGGGTTCAAGCCTACCTCTTGACATTTGGCCAAATCATTTAAGTTACCTGGGCCCTTGTTTCTCCATTTGTAAAAATGAGAGTATTGGGCAAGATGGCCTCTATCATCATTTCCATTTCTAGAACTAAGTTTATGGTCTATATCCAGATCTATGTTCTGGGAAAATGACTAGCTGATCTTTGAAAGCCTGAAAGCAACACCTGTACTCACCCTTTTCTGTATTACAGGTCCAGGGCACACAAAAAATTTCCTGGAAGCATCTTAAACCATCAGCCAGCCCTCTATCCCCACTGCTCTGTCAGATTGCCAAGTACCCCCGTTGACTTGTACCTTCTCCCTCAATCTCAAAGAGACTTGAGTGGCTTTTCTCCTAGTGACTAAAGTGCCAGATGGGAATCCATTTCCTATACTAATTTCTCTTGGAAGTTCTCTAACTCAGACTCCCTTGGCTAAATTCTGAGCTGGGGGTCCCATTTCCCTGCAAGAAGAGTGATGGCAGCTGCAGCAGCCTCCGATGGAGCTGGTTTTAGCATGGTAGTTTACATTGTATTTCTGCCCTAACTCCTTTCTTCAGCAGCCATACAACAGCAGTTTCTCAGCCTCTCTTCATCCTGGGCTTCAAGCCCCACACAATACACTGTTTTTAATTTTCTGCACAGACATGATTGCTCTGTAATTGCACTGCTCCCTGGGTAGCATGTCAGAGTCCTTCTGATTTGCCGACCTTTTTTTTTTTTAACCCGAACTTCCCCCAAATGCTCGGTTCCTCCCTTGCTATCTGTCTCTTTGGGGTTCATCCAGGGTCTTACTGAATAAAGATCCGTTACATAATCACATGCTGATTTACCAGCTTTCCCCAGCAAACCTCCCGGAGGCTTAACAAGCTGGACCTGAATGTGGAGTCTCTCCAAAGCTCTGTCTACCATAGGGCACAGTGCCCAGAAATGCCACGTGGGCTGCTCTCATTAGTGATGTCTCCCTCCTCCAGGGTCAGAGGAACCCCTCAGAGCTGGCTAGATACATTTGCAGGATGCCAAGTGACTACTGAGCTTGCTTTGAAGAGTAGCCCCCTTTTCACAACATGGCCCCTTTCACAACAACTATCTTGAAACCTTCCTTGATGCCAGCTATTCTCCTGAAGATCCAATCACCCCCACTTTCTGGGTAAATGTCAGTGAGTTGGATTACCATAGTTCTCTTGGTTCACTGTTTCATTCTAATCTTCAGTTTCTTTCTCTATATTTTCAGTTATCTTGATCTAGATTAGAAGGAAGCTTAGAAGCTATCTGGTCCCAGTTCCTTATTTATAAGGGAGGAAACTGAGATCCAAGGAGGTTAAGGATTGACCCAGTGTCACAGGAGAATTAGTATTTTAACTCTGGTCATAGATTTTGAGCTGGAAAGCATCTTAGAGACTAGATCATTTGGTCCATTCCTCTCTTCTCACAAATGAGGGAGCTACAATTCAGAAATGTTAAATGATTTCTTCAGGTTCCATGGATAGTGAATGGCAAAGTTAGGGTTCAAATTCAGGTCTTCTTACTCCAAAACCAGTGTACTTTTTATTTATTATACTATGGGTATTCCCATTCTATGTCCTTTAACTTACCCAACCTCTATCCCAATAGTTCTCAAAGTATGATCCAGAAAAGCCTGAGGATTTCTGAAACTCTTTTGGAAGGCCGATAAATTCAAAAATAGTTTTTGTTTCTAATATAGTAAATATTTATAAGTATAAACAAAAGTACATAAATAAAAACTTTGTGGACAGATCCTTAATAATTTTTAACAGTACAAAGATACTGAAACCAAAAGTTTGAGAACTACTATTCCATCCTAACCCACTAGGCCTATCTGCTATCTTTTTTTCCTGCCTGGAAATTGTCATAGTCAAGAAATTGAAAGGAACTTGGAGATCTTCACAATCCTCATTTTACAGAAGAGAAAATCAAGATTGAAAAAGGCAAAGATAGACATAGTTTATGGCAGAGATTGGGCTAGTTATAAGTTGTTCTGAATCCTCATCTCCTGCTCTTTTCACTATATCTTTTTCCAACATTACTATCCTTTTAAAATGTTATTGAGGCTTTTCTTTGTTTTTGTTTTTTTACATCACTGTCTCTTCCTAACAATTGCTCCAATCTAACAAAAAAACTTAGAATTCATACACAAAGTCAAGCAAAAGAAATCAATACATTGGCTTTTTCTGAAAATGTATGATTCCACCTATTGTCCACCATTTTTCTGCATCACCATCAAGTCCTATGCAGTTACAATTGGTCCCTGCTAATGAGAGTTCTGATCATCTTTCAGTGTTGTTTTCCTTTACACTGTTGTGTTCACTAGATAAGTTTTTCCTCTCAGTTTCCTCTTAATTCCCTCATACTATATAGATATTCTCAAGCGTCTCTGAATTCTCTGTTTGTGACCTTCCTCATAATGCAATCACATTTCAATACATTCATGTACCACAATATGTTCAGTCCTTCTTCAATCAATAGTATCTACTTCCTTTCCCAAAAGATTTTCCTTCAAAGAATGCTCCCATTCTTTGCATCTTTTAACTTGCCTCCCTCTTCTCATCACAAACATAACCAATAGCTCACTGATCATTAAAATTTCATTGCACTTGAGATAAGATAAGCTCTGGTCAGTATTTCTATAGAAGGCTCCCCCAGAAATCTGCATGAGAGAATGTTCACTGCTACCACCTACAGAAATAAAGGGAGTTTCCCCTTTAACAATTGCATTGCAGCCACCCCCACCAACCAGCATTTCAAAATTTCACATTTCCATGGCACCCATTCTTCAAAGTGAATTTTTAGCACAGAACATACTCAGCCAGTCTTCCATTGAGGTTCTAAAACTCCTGCCTTTTTTTTTTAACCAAGTAAAAACCTCAGAGCAAAACTGTTGAGTTTCTTACCTAAATTTGCTCAACTTATAAGTTCAATATATAAGTTCAACTCAAGTTTTTCATAGACTGTTGCTCCATATCTGACAGAATCACAGAATATCAAAGATGGAAAGGACCTCAGAGATTATCACTTTTTCATTTTATAGATGAAGAAGCAGGGGTTTTAAAAAGGTCAGGAGACTTATTCAAAGTCCCATGACTAATTTGGAGCAGAGTGCTGACTGCTTTAGCTTCTAGATTAGTCAGAGCCCACTTCCTTCATTTTGATCATTGGATAACCCGGTCATTCCTGGCTGATCCTCTTATCTATGTTTTAGTGCCAGATAGAAACAGATATCTCTACAGTCATCCAAACTCTGGCTCAGTGGTTCCCTTATCCCCTGGATCCTTCCCAGAATGCTTCTGATGAATTTTCTTTGCAGCATGATAATTGTGGAATATTTATAATATATATATATATATATATATATATTTTTTTTTTTTTCATAGTTGGAACAGAAGGTTTTGGAAGGGTGAATGTTGAAAAATTACCCATGCATATATTTGTAAATAAAAAGCTATAATAAATATATATATACATATATACATGTATATATATATACAAAAATAAAAATATTTATAAAAGAAGTGTACATGTTTAATATATATTGGATTACTTGTCACCTAGGAGAGGGGATGGGGAAGGGAGGGAAAAATTTTGGAACACAAGATTTTAATGCTGAAAATTTTTATACATATATTTTGAAAATGAAAAGCTTTAATAAGAAAAAAAAAACACACTCCAGATTAACAGAGGAAGAAGTATATTGCTTAAACAATCCCATTTTAGAAATAGAAATAGAACAAGCTATTAATCAGCTCCCTAAGAAAAAATCCCCAGGACCAGATGGATTTACATGTGAATTCTACCAAACATTTAAAGAGCAATTAACTCCAATGCTATATAAACAATTTGAAAAAAAAATAGAAAATGAAAGAATCCTACCAAATTCCTTTTATGACACAGACATGGTACTGATACCTAAACCAAGTAGGATGAAAACAGAGAAAAAAAATTATAGACCAATCTTCCTAATGAATATTGATGCAAAAATCTTAAATAAAATATTAGCAAAAAGATTACAGAAAATCATCCCCAGGATAATATATCATGACAAAGTAGAATTTATACCAGGAATGCAGGGCTGGTTCAATATTAGGAAAACTATTAACATAACTGACTATATCAATAACCAAATTAATAAAAATCATATGATCATCTCAATAAATGCAAAAAAAGCATTTGATAAAATCCAATACCCATTCCTATTAAAAACAATTTCCTATTTAAAAAATGGACTTTTCCTTAAAACAGTCAGTAGCATCTATTTAAAATCATCAGTAAGCATTATATGTAATGGTATAAATGTAATGGTATAAACTGGAACTATTCCCAATAAGATCAGGAGTGAAACAAGGTTGCCTATCAGCATCACTATTCAATATTGTATTAGAAATGCTAGGTTTGGCAATAAGAGATGAAAGAGATTAAAGGAATTAGAGTGGGTAGTGAAGAAACCAAATAATCACTCGTTGCAGATATGATGATATACTTAAAGAACTCCAGAGATTCTATTAAAAAGCTATTAGAAATAATCCACAACTTTAGCAAAGTTGCAGGATACAAAATAAACCCACATAAATCATCAGCATTCTCATATATCACTAACAAAATCCAACAGCAAGAGATACAAAGAGAAATTCCATTTAAAATAACTCCCAATATAATAAAATATTGGAGAATCTATCTGCCAAAGGAAAGTCAGGAACTATATAAGCAAAACTACAAAACACTTTCCATTCAAATAAAGTCAGATCTAACCAATTGGAAAAATATTAAATGCTCTTGAATAGGTTCAGCAAATATAAAAAAGATGGCAATACTACCTAAACTAATCTGTTTATTTAGTGCTATACCAATCAAACTCCCAAGAAACTGTTTAATGACCTAGAAAAAATAACAACAAAGTTCATCTGGAAGAACAAAAGGTCAACAATTTCAAGGGAACTAATGAAAAAAAATCAAATGAAGGTGGCCTAGCTGTACCAGATCTAAAACTATATTATAAAGCAGAGGTCACCAAAATCACTTGGTATTGGCTAAGAAATAGACTAGTTGATCACTGGAATAGGTTAGGTTCACAGGACAAAATAGTCAATCTAGTGTTTGACAAATGCAAAGACCCAGTTTTTGGGATAAGAATTCACTATTTGAGAAAAATGCTGGGAAAATTGGAAATCAGTATGGCAGAAACTAGGCATTGACCCACATTTAACACCATATACTAAGACAAGGTCAGAATGGGTTCATGATCTATTCATAAAGAATGAGATTATAAATAAATTAGAAGAACATAGGATAGTTTACTTCTCAGACCTGTGGAGGAGGAAGGAATTTGTGACCAAAGAAGAACTAGAGATCATTATTGATCACAAAATAGAAGATTTTGATTATATCAAGTTACAAAATTTTTGTACAAACAAAACTAATGCAAATTAGAAGGGAAGCAATAAAATGGGAAAACATTTTTACATTCAAAGGTTCTGATAAAGGTCTTATTACTAAAATATGTAGAGAATTTACTCAACTTTATAAGAAATCAAGCCTCCAATTGATAAATGGTCAAAAGATATGAACAGACAATTTTCAGATGAAGAAATTGAAACTATTTCTGGTCATTTGAAAAGGTATTTCAAATCATTATTGATCAGAGAAATGCAAATTAAGACAACTCAGAGATACCACTACACATCTGTCAGATTGGCTAAGATGACAGGAAAAGACAATGCTGAATGTTGGAGGGGAAGTGGAAAAACACTGATGCATTGTTTTTGGAATTGTGAAGGAATCCAACCATTCTGGAGAGCAATTTGCAACTATGCTCAAAAAGTTATCAAATCCTTTAATCCAGCAGTGTTACTACTGGGCTTATATCCCAAAAAGATCTTAAAGAAGGGAAAGGGACTTGTATGTGCCAAAATGTTTGTGGCAGCCGTTTTTGTAGTTGCTAGGAACTGAAAAATGAATGCATGCCCATCAATTGGAAAATGGCTGAATAAATTGTGGTATATGAACGTTATGGAATATTATTGTTCTGTAAGAAATGACCAGCAGGATGATTTCAGAAAGGCCTGGAGAGACTTACATGAACTAATGCTAAGTGAAATGAGCAGAACCAGGAGATCATTATACATTTCAACAACAATACTATTTGATAATCAGTTCTGATGGATGTGGCTCTCTTCAACAATGAGATGATCCAAATCAGTTCCAATTGTTCAGTAATGAAGAGAACCAGCTACATCCAATGAAATAACTTTAAATGGGAAATGAGTGCCACAACATGGCATTTCCACTCTTTCTATTGTTGTCTACTGGTATTTTTGTTTTCCTTCTCAGGTTATTTTTACTTTCTTTTAAAATCTGATTTTTCTTGTGCAGCAAAATAACTGTATAAATATATATACATATATTGTATTTAACATATACTTTAACATATTTAATATGTATTGGGAGGGAGTAGGGGGAAGGAGGGGAAAAGTTGGAATAGAAGATTTTGGAAGGGTTAATGTTGAAAAATTACTCATACATATGTTTTGTAAATAAAAAGCTATAATAAGAAAAGAAACACACACACACACACACACACACACACACACACACCTAAATAAATAAATAAATAGCCAATCAAACAAATAAATATTTCCCAATTTTGATCTGGTTCTCACCATATTGGAGAATGTTGTAGGTCATATGAGATCTCTGGATGAGATAATATTGAAGAATCTTCCAGTTCAAAGTGTGTTCTCATAATCACTGTTTGTCCCTTTATTCTCTAATCAGCTTCTTTATGTTTTCATCTATTCATTCAATAAACATCTTAGGTGCTTATTATGTGCAAAATTCTATGTTCAGTGCTATTGTACAAATATGAAAATAAGATAGCTCCTAAACTCAAGAAGTTTATATGATGGTGATGATGATGATGATCATGGTGGTGATGGTAGCAATGCTGGTCATAATGGTCATAGAAGCATGCATTTATATAATAGTTGCTATGTGCCAAGTGCATAATGCTAAGTGCTGAACAAATATTATTTCATTTGATCATCTCAGCAACCCTGGGAGATAGGTACTGTTATTATCTCCATTGAACAGCTGAAGAAACTGAGGCACAGAAGTTAAGTAATTTGCACAGGATCCCATTGCCAGTAAAGTGTTTCCAATTTAGTATTTTAGAAGTCAAATTCAAAATTCAATCTACTCAGTCACCTAGCTGCCTCAATATTTGATCATCCACATCAAATGGAATAATGTATGCAAAGCACTTTGCAAAAATTGGAAGTGCTATAGAAATGCAAATTATGCTTATCATTAATTCTAGAGACACTTGGCCCCTCAGGCCCCATACAATGGCTTCACCTAACCCATCTTACTTTATTACAAACATTGGAATTTCTAAGGTTTAAGTTACATTACCAATCAGTAAATATTTGTTGAACTTCTGAGCAGGTCCTATCAAAATAAAAAGACTTTGAGTACCCATCTGATGATAGTTAATTGTTCTGCACAGCTAACTTTTCTTTTCAAGAATCATGTTATGACTTCGCATGCATGTGAAATATTATATTGCTTGCCTTCTCAATAATGAAAAAGGAGATAAAGGAAGGGAAAGAATTAGGAACTCAGAATTCTTTTTTAAAAAAGAATATTAAGATTTTATATATATATATATATATATATATGTATATATATATATACACACATATATCTATAAAATATATATTAAAAAATCATATTACTTAACTTTGAAGAAGTTCACTACCAGATTGACTAGGGGGTGATAAATTTTTTCATCACTCCAACTTTTGAAGACTATACCCTAAATAGAAGGAAGGATCCAGGTCACTGAAAATGATACCCACAGCTATGAAATTACAAATTCTTCAAGTACAGATTCATGAATAAACCTCAATTAATTGCAATCCATTGTCCTAGGTACTAAGAACATATAGTTCTTATAAAAAACATAATTTAATAATAATAATTATATCATAATTTAAAATAACATGAAATGTTAATTAAAATGAGTATAGATAATTGCAGTTATCTATATACAAGAAGCTTATCCTTAAGGATGGATGATAAAACTTAATAGTCATAAAATTTAGCATTGAAGAATTAATCCAACTCTCTGATTTTATAGATAAGACCTAATGCATAACTCTTGACTGGAAAACTAGAACTTAAATGCAAGTCTTTTGACTTTATCCAGCATTCCTTTCCTCCCAGCCTTGCTTTCTCCATGTACAAAAGGAATTGTAATAAAAAGTAGAATGTGTGTATGTATGCTCATTAGCACAAATAGATACTAACTCAACTGAACCTATTAATCTACTCTGCAGGAGGCTGGTCACTGAGCTAGATTACATTTGTACTAATATATATATGTGCATATACATTTGACAAATACTATAAACAACTGACTTCAAGAATAATAACTCTTGAAAACTTGTCTTCAAAGAAAAGAAAAGGAGAAAAAGAAGGAGGAAGAGGAGTTAGAGGAGAAGGAAGCTTGGTATTGTTTTAAGTTTTGCAAAGCACTTAATTAATATGACATTTTATCCTCACAAAAAGCCAGGGAAGTAGGTGTGATTACTATCCCCATTTTACAGATGAGGAAACTGAGGTAGATAGAAGTTAAATCATATGTCAAAGATCACATAGCATTAAGTATCTGAAACTGAATTTGAACTCAGGTTTTTCTGACTCCAAGTTCAACCTTCTGTCTACTGTGCCACCCAGGTGCCAAGTATGGTCTAAGAGAATAGGTTGTATTGCATTTGGGAAATTGCACAATGCTTTCATTGATCACAAGCTACTCAGTAATTTTGTAAAAATCCTATTTTTAAAAAAATCAATGTTTCTCCGGTAATATTGTATGGATATGAATAATAGTATCATGGTATACCATGATCGCCTAAGAATAAAAATTGCAGCTAACTTAGTGGTGCATAGAAAGACATAAGGTGGGTATAAGTATTCTGCATCAACTAACTTGCTGGGAAGAGATGGCATAAATGATGTCATTAAGGAAATGAATGATCAGAAAAGAAGGTAAGTCAGTCATGTAGTGTGAACAAAGGATAACACGTGAGCAGGCTAAGTGCTGCACTGGTTCCCACAAAATATGAAAAAAGCTAAGTGAAGGCTTCCAAGTGAATTGAATGGATTTTTTAATAGAGGATTTATGGAATGACATGGAAAAGTAATTTTCTAGGATGAGAAGAGATGGAGATATTGTAATCTGTGCTGGTGAAGAGAATATCTATACCTGTGAGGATGTCATGGACCTCCAAAGGTTTGAAGTAGGTACAATGTTTAATAAAAAACTTATCAGTGTTTAATAAGGGACTAAAATGAAAAAAGGGTTTGATGAAGATTAATTATTTCATCAGCTGAACATAGGTTATATTGTAAAGAAAAGAGAATGAAGAAAGATGCACCAAGGATCACAACAGTGTTAAAATGATGATCACCTTGACTTTGGATGAAATTGAAATCAAAAAGAGGGTGCAAGCATCACCAAGAAAAAAATCATTTGACATCAAACTGAATGGAGTAACAAATAAGAGGGGAAAATGCAATGGGCCTATGTGGCTGAGAGCCCAGGAAACCAAAAAGAGAACAAACAGATAATTGATAATAAAAGAGAAGTCTTATGAATATCCAGGTAGAATACCCTGTAGGAATATGAACATATGGAGCAGATGGAAGGACAAGAAGTCAATACCATAGACTGAAGATTTTGAAGTCATTAACATACTAGTGATAGTTGATTCCATGTGAATCTTCCTTATATATGACTCAATGTTACTTCTTAGTTGCGGGGAAAAAAATGTTTTAATGACTTGCTATTTTCTACTAAGAAAAATTTCAGGTACCTTTCTTTGGCCTGAGGACCTTTATAAGCCAATGCAACTGTGTTTTCAGCCTTATCTCCCAACTCTTCTCCCCAGAGCTTCAGCCAAAGTGGGCTGTTTTCTCTATTTTATACATATCCTATGCTGTGGGTGTTTTTGAAAACACTGTTCCCAACACAGAATCAGAATACTTCAGAACTGAAAAAGACCTCAGATGTTATCCAGTCCAGATCATATTTAAATAGAAATTTTCTCTACAACAGCTTTAACAAGGAGTTGATGGCTAATGATGGGAAACTCATTCCATTTTCTAATTAAGTTCAAGTCAGTAAATATTAATCAAGTTTTTCCTATGAATGAAAGTTCTTGTCTTCTTAAAGAATGGGCTGACTTGATTGTTTTACATAAAGTACTAATACCTAAGAGATCAGAAAAGGCTTTCTGTAGGAGGAAGAACCTAAGATGAGCATGAAGGACTCCAAGAGGTTGGGGTAAGACATTATAAATACATAGGCACTGCATATGAAAAGTCATGGAGATGGGAGATCCAAGACTGAATTCAGAAACATCTAATAGGCCACTTTGGATGGCAAACAGGGTGTGGAGGGGATTAATATGAAATAACTGAGAAAGTAGGCCAGAATCAGATGATAAAGCACTTTAAATGTTGGCCTGCTGACTTTGTGTTTTATCTTGAGGCAATAGTGAGACACTGAAGAACTTTTTATCAAAGCCAGACTTCTGCCACAGATAATTAAGAAGTTTTTCCTTATCTCAAGCTTAAATTTTCATCTCCACAATATCTACCTATGATTTTAGTTCTGCTCTCTGGGACCAAACAAAGCAAACCAAATCCTTCTTTGACAAAACTCTCCTTAGCTTTGAATATAGTCATCTTGGCCTTTCTAACTTTCATCTTTTTCCAACCAAACATCCACAGTTCCTTTCACCAGTCTTTATAAAGTCCCTCAACAACCCTAGTCTCCATCTCTTGAACAAACTCCAGTTATCCAGTGTCTTTCCTAAAATGTGATATCCCAAATTGAACAGAATACTCCAGTTATGACATAGTTCAATGGAGTTATCATCTCTCTTTCTCTTGACATACCCTTCATTGTTTAAATGGTCAGTGATCTATTCAAAATGGGTATTTCCTCCAAAGAGTAAGATTATAATCCATCTACTTACTTATATCTTGTATGATTCTTGTCCACATATAAAATCTTTCATAAAGGATACATATAATGTATCCTTTGAGTGCTTCCTCGAGGTATTTTAACAATCTTCATGCTATATTGATTCAATTTCATTCATTTTCCCTGCCTCATGATCTGACAGCCTACCTCATTTTCTAATCATATTTTTCCTGGATAATGTTTATGCCACTTATGGCAACAAAGTGATCATAAGGAAAGAGTTGCAGCCCATCTCTTTTAGCCCATCACACTTCTCTTTCTTGCCTTTTGAGTTACCTCCAACATTAAGACATTGTGATTTCACAATTTTGAGCCAATATAGCATTACTGGGAGAATATTGGATTCAAAAAGATGGATTTGTGTCATAGGATTTAACTTGGGATCATTGAAAGTGCTGAGAAACTTTACAAATACAACTCAGCTGATTCTCTTCCTCTTATTAACATTAGGGCCCAATTCTGTGTACCTCAAATACCTATCTAAAAATAAAGAGAATAAGCATTTATTAACTGCCTGCTGTGTGCCAGGCACTGTGCTAAAGATTTTACAATTATTATCTCATTTTGTACTCACAAAACCCCTAGGAATGGTTAATATTATCTCCATTTTACAGATGAAGAAACTGAAGCAAGCAGAGTTTAAGTAACTTGACCAAAATCATACTAGTGATTTTTTTTAGTTTTTAGCTAGCAAGTTTTAAAAATAGATTTAAACTCAGATATTATTTTTTATTAAAGCTTTTTATTTTTAAAACATATGCATAGATAATTTTTCAACATTGACCCTTGCAAAATCTTTTGTTCCAAATTTCTCCCCTTCCCTTTATCTCCTCCCCTACATGGCAAGTAATACAATATATTTAACCCAGATATTCTTGATTTTAGGTCCAGTGTTTTATTTACCACCTAGCTGCCCTCCCAACACATATATGCAAAATATATGTATTTTTTTTTTTTTTTGAATTCAGGTCCTCCTGACTTTATTTTTTTATTTTTTTTTTTTTTTTGGATTTTTTTTTTATTATATATATATATTTTATAATATTATCCCTTGTATTCATTTTTCCAAATTGCCCCCCCTCCCTCTATTCCCTCCCCCCGACGACAGGCAATACCATACATTTTACATGTGTTACAATATAGTCTAAGTACAATACATGTGTGTGAATATCATTTTCTTGTTGCACAATAAACATTAGAAACCGAAGGTACATGCAACCTGGGCAGACAGATATTAGTGCTAACAATTTACATTCGCTTCCCAGTGTTCCTTCTCTGGGTATAGTTATTTCTGTCCATCATTGATCAACTGGAAGTGAGTTGGATCTTCTTTATGTTGAAGATTTCCACTTCCATCAGAATACATCCTCATACAGTATTGTTGTTGAAGTATACAGTGATCTTCTGGTTCTGCTCATTTCACTCAGCATCAGTTGATTTAAGTCTCTCCAACCCTCTCTGTATTCCTCCTGCTGGTCATTTCTTACAGAGCAATACTATTCCATAACCTTCATATACCACAATTTACCCAACCATTCTCCAACTGATGGACATCCATTCATCTTCCAGTTTCTAGCTACAAAAAAAAGAGCTGCCACAAACATTTTGGCACATATATGTTTCTTTCCGCTCTTTAGTATTTCTTTGGGATATAATCCCAGTAGTAGCGCTGCTGGGTCAAAGGGTATGCACAGTTTGATAACTTTTTGGGCATAATTCCAGATTGCTCTCCAGAATGGCTGGATTCTTTCACAACTCCACCACAAAATATATGTATTGATGGATTAACTCAGTGAGCTGCCTATTCAACTATATTTTCATAGTGCATTCTTCATTAGTTTTTTTTTTCTTTTGTGCATTCTGGATAATGTGCATTCTTTATTCATTTAGGTTTTTTTTCTTTTGTTAGTGAGCCTGTTGTACCCTAAATATCTTGGAATGTAGAACTCCTGGTATCTTTAGTTGTGGTGGTGGTGGTTGTTCAGCTGTGTCTGACTCTGTGACTCCATGGACCATTTCTTGGCAAAAATACTGGAGTTATTTTACCATTTCTTTCCCCAATAAGACAGATAAAGTTAAGTGACTTCCCCAGATCACATGGCTAACTAAGGTCTGAGGCTGGATTTGAATTCAGGACTTCCTAACTCCAATGCTTTATCCATTGAACCATCTAGCTGCTGCTCTCTTTAGTTGATTCTTTTTAAAACTTCAGGTCTTATTATCTGGATATTTCAAATAATATGTCTTATAAATATCTCAAATTTAGTATATCCCAAACAAAATACATTAATTTTCCTATCAAATGCCTCTCATCTTCTGAATTTCCATATTCCTATCAAATACACCATCATGCTTCTAGCCACCCAGAATTACATCAATACCACCCTTGACTCCTAATCTTCTTAAACCTACATATTTAATCAGTTGCTAAAAATGTTGACCTCCACTACCTCTGCCACCTATATCACTTCTCTATTCTCATATCTAGTGTAGTGCAAGACTTCATCACCTCTTGCCCAGAGTAGGTCAAGAAGTTCCTCTCCCTATTTCATTTCTCCTCACTCCAATCTATCCTCCAAATAAATGCCAAAGGGATTTTCCTAAAATTCAGGTCTAACCATGTCACTTCTCACCCCTGCTCAATTAATTGGTGCCTATTGTCTGTAGAATTAAATTAAAATTCCTCTATAGGACATTTAAAGTTCCTCACATTGTGACTGAATACTTTCCTGATTTATTACACATGATTCCTCTCCAGATACAAACCAACCAAACTGCTTTTCTTGTAACTAACCCATGAGTCTCTTTTATCTCTATGTCTTTGTTTTGACTGTCCCCTTTTTTTCAGAACACATGCTTTCCTCACCTCTGCTTTTCTAATCCCTGATTTCCTTTAAGACAGTTCCACAGTCTTCGTGCCCTGCCTTTTTTCACCCTTCTCCAACTGCTAGAACCTTCCCCTCCAAAGGGAAGCAGGTTGAAACAGAGATTATTACATTTTTATCTATCTTACACAGATTTCTCTCTCCCCCTCCTTAACTCCCCAAAAGACAGACAGACAGACAGACAGATAGATAGATATAAATAGGACTAAAGATAGACATATAACTATATGTTTGCGTACTCATCCATCAGAATTTAAGCTCTCTGAGGGAAAGAGTAATTTTATTTTTGATTTTTTGTATCTAATACCTAGCACAGACCTACACACATAATAAGCCCTAATAATTGTGTGTTGATTGATTAGGCATAAAGTACTGCCAAAATTGAACTTTGGAAAACAAAGAAACAATTTAGCTCTAAAGAAATAAGCATTTAATGTGAAACATGAAGCTCATAGATTCCTAAATCAATAGCAAATATACTACCAGGCACACATCCAATAAAGGAAATTATCAAAACAATAAGAAACATACAAATCTAACATAAGTTTAACTACAAAGCACATGGACTATTAGCTTACTAATGAACTTACAAATCTATGATAAATGATGCCAATATCATGAAAATGGAATCCTTAACAATGTTCTAAAAACTATAAAACACATGGCTATTTCTGAAAAGAGGATGGTAATATATTATTACCCTTAGGCACAGTTGCACATACCTGGACATAAGCCCATCTGAATTTTCTAATTGGGGGGGAAGGGAGGGGAGACAGAGTCAAAGAAAGACAGAGACAGAGACAGGCAGAAGAGAGGAGAGGAGAAAAGGAGAGGGAAGGGAAGGGAAGGGAAGGGAAGGGAAGGGAAGGGAAGGGAAGGGAAGGGAAGGGAAGGGAAGGGAAGGGAAGGGAAGGGAAGGGAAGGGAAGGGAAGGGAAGGGAAGGGAAGGGAAGGGAAGGGAAGAAGGAAGGGAAGGGAAGGGAAGGGAAGGGAAGAAGGAAGGGAAGGGAAGGGAAGGGAAGGGAAGGGAAGGGAAGAAGGAAGGGAAGGGAAGGGAAGGGAAGGGAAGGGAAGGGAAGGGAAGGGAAGGGAAGAGGGAAGGGAAGGGAAGGGAAGGGAAGGGAAGGGAAGGGAAGGGAAGGGAAGGGAAGAGGGAAGGGAAGGGAAGGGAAGGGAAGGGAAGGGAAGGGAAGGGAAGGGAAGGGAAGGGAAGGGAAGGGAAGGGAAGGGAAGGGAAGGGAAGGGAAGGGAAGGGAAAGGAAGGGAAGGGAAGGGAAGGGAAGGGAAGGGAAGGGAAGGGAAGGGAAGGGAAGGGAAGGGAAGGGAAGGGAAGGGAAGGGAAGGGAAGGGAAGGGAAGAAGGAAGGGAAGGGAAGGGAAGGGAAGGGAAGGGAAGGGAAGGGAAGGGAAGGGAAGGGAAGGGAAGGGAAGGGAAGGGAAGGGAAGGGAAGGGAAGGGAAGGGAAGGGAAGGGAAGGGAAGGGAAGGGAAGGGAAGGGAAGGGAAGGGAAGGGAAGGGAAGGGAAGGGAAGGGAAGGGAAGGGAAGGGAAGGGAAGGGAAGGGAAGGGAAGGGAAGGGAAGGGAAGGGAAGGGAAGGGAAGGGAAGGGAAGGGAAGGGAAGGGAAGGGAAGGGAAGGGAAGGGAAGGGAAGGGAAGGGAAGAAGGAAGAACAAGAAGATGAAGGAAGAGGAGGAAGAAGAAAGTCAGAGAGAGAGTAGAGGAAGGGACACAGAAAAAGGATGGGGGAGACAGAAACAGAGAGAGACAGCCAGAGACACACACATAGAGAAAGAGACATAGAGATAGAGACACATAGACAGAAAGAGACACACATAGAGAGACAGAGTGACAGAGAGACAGAGGACAGAGATAGGGAGCAAGGTAGAGAGGGAGAGCAAGAGAGCGGTCAGTTCCAAACAGGAACATCTGGAAAACCTCACCATCTTTCAGGAATCAATCTTCTGTCTATGTTTTGAACAGGACATTCTCCATAAAAATAGTGAACATTTTTAGTGAATACATTTCTCCATATTTTTGTCCACATTTAGGGTGCATAATCAGTAAACCATTTAACAAAATTATCTTTGGGTAGCTAGGTGGTGAAGTGGATAGAATGCCAGCTCTGAAATCAGGAAAACTTATCTTCTTGAGTTCAAATGTGGCCTTGGACATTAACTAGCTGTGTGACCCTGAGTAAGCCACTTCATCCTGGCTCTCAGTTTTCTCATCTGTAAAATGAGCTGGAGAAGAAATGGCAAACAACTCTAGTATCCTTGCCAAGAAAACTCCAAAAGGGGTCACAATATGTTGCACATAATTGAAAAAAGACAACAAAACCTTTGTGATTATATCTATCAAGGACTCTGATAGAAATGTTACATAATACACATGGGAGATAGTTTATTGAATGGAGAACTCTTTTAAGATTTTGTTTTGCTCTACTGAATTAAATACATTGTTTTATTTTTAAATAAACAACAAACACAGTAAGATATATATTTTTTACCATTTTCTATCAATTATATGTCCACAGGTGAGGCCTGCTATAGAAAAAAAGCCCAACTAACTATTCCTTCTCATAATTTCACCAAGGACACTTCTGACATATCTGTTGACTATTCTCATAAAATTTTATAGAGATGGGAAAAGAGTTCCCATCAATCGATGTTCAAGTCCTCTTGGTCACCTTTTCCTATTTTTCCCCAGTTGTTTAATATCTTTCCCTTTTGAGATATTTTAAGAATTTATTTCTCCATGCTCTCAAAAAAGAATGCTGTTTAAGGTCAGATGAGCTCTTTAGATTGATCTATTTCCCAATAGAAAGACAGTCTGGACAAATTGTACCTTGTCACTCAGCCTTGCTTCATCTCACTTGGGAAGCAAAAGGAAGACAAAACTTATTCCCTCATTGAAATCCCTAGAAATTATCACATATTCCAATTAAAAACTGAAGACCAGATCCAGGTTCTGGAATGCCCTCCCTCTTTTTCTGCATGTTAAGTTCAAATGTTTTGTTCTTGTTGCTATTGTAGGGCAATTAGGTGGATAGAATGCCAGTCCTGAAGTTAGGAAAACTCATCTTCCTGAGTTCAAATCTGACTTCAGACACTTATTAGCTGTGTGAGCCTAGGCAAGTTACTTAACCCTATTTGTCTCACTTTTCTCATCTGTAAAATGACCTGGAGAAGGAAATGACAAACCACTCCAGTGACTTTGCCAAGAAAACTCCAAATAGGAAGAATCCCACAGGATTGAACAACAATTGTCCCCAGGTAAAGGAGTGATTATTTTCCCCATCCGGTCTCACAAAGGACATGAATTGTACTTTTCTCATGCAGTTATTATGTATCATTCTGTATAGTAACCAAGTGTGAATCTACTGTAACCTTTACTAAAATGTAACTTCTCAGAGGGTACAAGATTCTTTGGTCTGTCTTTGCAATGTTTTCCAATTTCTTGAATAGCATCTGGTATATAGTAAACATTTAATTACTTTTAGGAGCTGGTCAAGAGATAGTGAGATAATTGATGTCCAGCTGGAATGGACCTTAAAAGTCACTAAGTCACCCTTGTTTCACAGATGAGGAAATTGAGACTGAGAATGCAAATGACCTGCTTGTGATTGCACAGCTAATAGGAGGAAGGATTCAAATGCAGATCTTCCTAATTCAAAGTCTAGTATTCTGTCCACTATACTTCATTGCTCTCAAGTTGTTGAGAAGTTGGGAATAACAGATTTCCTGATTTATCAGTAATCTCTGAGTGTGGAAGGGGAAGCGGGGAGGGAGAGGAATAGGGAAAGGGTACAAATAGGAATGGGAAGGAGGATATTGTCAGCTAGTTTAACTTGTGTTATCCTTAAATATGGATGACACATAAGCTCTGCTCAGAGCCATCAATATTAGTGAGGAAATCACATTTTAAAAGGCAAGATGCCTAGTGGAGGAGGAAGGGTAGAATGAGAAGCATAAATGGAAAACGTGATCTCAATTTGAAAGGACTTCAAAATCTATAAAGACCAGGGCTCGGAGTAGTGACAAGGGCAACTGGGCTTGTCACCATGATGGTCTTGGTTCCAGTCCCAACTCTGAAATTTACTAACTTTGTGGACCCAGGTAAGTCACCTCTTCTCCTAGTCAGTTTCCCCATCTGTAGGTTGAGAATAGTAAAGGCACTTGTCTCAAACAATTGCTGTGACTTGTCAGAAGTCTATGAAATACATATAAATAGGAATATGAATGTAAATATTGAAACATATTTAAACTATAAGGAAGTAAGCTGGGTGCCTTAAGTGAGCAATAAGTAAAGGTGGCTCATAAACAAGACTTTGCTGAGACTCAGAGTAATCATCAAGATGAGCAAGGAACAAAGGTATCTCATGTAAGGGAATAGTGGAAGCACAAATAAAGGATATAATTTAAAAGAATCTTAGAATCCCAGAATTTCAAAACTCATAAGGTCTGAAGATTGGAATAGCTGTAAGAGCACTGAACTTGGAGTTAGGACTTCAAATCCTATCCCTGACACTGCCAGCTATGTGACCATGGGCAATGAGCAGTGTGTCTATGGGCAACGTCTATGTGATTGTGAGAGGGTCATCTCTCCCCAGTGTGTCAGCTTCTTCATCAGTAAAATTAAAATAGTCATAGAAATTAACTTCATAAAATGGTTGTGAGACTAATGAAATAATTGATATAAAGTGCTTTTCAAACTTTAGAGCTCCTGCCTCTATTTAAAACCTCCAAGAAAGGAAACTCACAACCTCTGAAGGCAGCCTATTATACTTCAGAATAGACTTAGTTCTTAGGAAGTATTTTCCCACCTCAATTCTAGATTTGCCTCTCTTGTAGCTCCCACCCATTGCTCCTAATTGCAGCCTCTGAAGTCAAGCAGAATAATGTCGATCCCTCTATCACAAGATTCATACAAATATTTGAAGACAGCAATCAAGTCTTCCCTCCCACTAAGTTTTCTGTTCCCCATGCTATACATCCCCAGTTCCTTCAATTGATTCTCAAGTAGTCTATTCCGTAGTCACATCACACTTCTAGTCAATCTCCCTTGGATGAGCTCCACTTTATCAAATGATGTTTCTAAAATGTGGTACCAAGAAATGAATCCAGCAACCCAGACGTGATTTGACTAAGGCTGAGTTTGGTATTACTATCATTTACCTCATCCAGGATGCTGCATCTGTCTTAGTACAGCCTCAGCCTACTTTGGCTATTTTTTGGCTTTCATGTCACACCCACAACACATATTGATCTTTTTATCCATTAAAACCAACAGGTCCCTTTCACACAAACTATTGTCTGGTCAACATCCCCATCATATCCTTGGATAGTTATTTCCTTGAACGTAAATAGCAGAGTGGAAAGAGCACTGGCTATAGAACTATAGTGACTGGTTTCTATTTATATTCTGTGTGACCTTAGGTCTCATATGACCTATTTATATGCTGTGTGACTTTAGGAAAATTATTTCATTTGCCTGGGTTTCAGTGTTTTCATTTATAGCATCAGTATGTTAGATGAGAGTCTACATTTCTAAGATTCTTCTACATTTGTGAGCCTGGGGATTTCATATCTATTGTTGTTTTATTTAAGCTCATTTGATTGGACTCTTTACTCCAGTCTGTCAAGATCTTTTTTGTAGTCATTCAACAATGCTATCTTTTCTTGTCATCTTGTCCTCTTCTAATTTGATAGTCGCTTCATGAATGTCTTAATCCAAGCTTGATAAAAATATTAGGAAAAATCCAGGGACAGATTCCTAATGTATTCCTTTAGAGATTTTTCTCCAAGTTAACATCAGCAACTTTATGATTATTCTTCAGGTTCTAAATCCATCTGATCAATTGCCAGTCAAAAGCAACTAGGTGATTCAAGGGGAGAAAACACTAATCCTGGAATCATGAAGACCTTAGCTCAACTATGACCTCTGTCATTTATTAGCTGTGTAACACTAGGAAAGATACTTAGTATTTGTAAAACTGTAAAATGGGAATAATAGCAACACAAGGTTGTTGTGAAAATCAAATAAGATGATATCTGTATAGCACTTAGCACAATGCCTGGCACATAGTAGATACTATGTAAATGCTTGTTCCCTTTTCCTTTCTCTTTTTACTTTCCCTCAATCAATCAAAAAGTATTAATCAACTATTATATGTCAAGTATTGTGTTTAGTCTTATTATGAAAGATAATAAAATAATATCTACTCACAATAATTTTATCTGTCAATATTTTTTCCTAAAGGTACTATGATAGACTTAATAACAGATTTTTTTGTATAGTGCTTTCATTTGCAAAGTATTTTACATACATTAACTCATTTTAGTTTCATATAAACCCTGTAAGATATGTATTATAAGAAATATTATCCCTATTTTATAGATGAGGAAACTGGGTTTCTAAGACATTAAATGGCTCCCCAGTATCTGAGTTTTCTCAAATCCATAGTTAAATCAGAGTTAAGTTTTTTAGCCCAGGTCCTATGGATTCTATGTCTAGCACTTTATTTTCTACAAAAGTGGAAGGTGGTATGTCTTAATGGTCACAGTCATACCAGAATGTGGTTTTGCTTAACTATTTCCAAATTCTGTAGGAGGGAATGAATAGGTGTTTGTTGGGAAGTTAACCATTTGTGATATAATAAAACATATCAATAAAAGCTTAGTTTCTTTCTTTAGATATTTCTAGCTCTCTTGTACTGTCTTCTCTTATAAAATATGAAACCATGAAATACTACCCATCCTTTCTCTCAACTCTGAATTCCATTCTCCCAAAGTCTAGAGGGCATATCACTCTCCTCACCTTTAACACTAAGTCTAAGATACTTAGATCACACCAACAATTCATATCATTTTCACTTCAGCAGCCATTTCCCTCCAATTTGTCAAAAGTCCAAAATAGCAGTTCCTTTTCTCTTCTTCACTTTTGAGGTATTAAAAATGGGCACAGAGAACTCTAGCATATGCCCTGATGACTAAAATCCCCTCTCATCATTTTTTGTTCCCATATGTTAGATTGCTGATCTGTACCCTAACTCATTTTCTATTTCCTCTTTCTGTTCAGGTGGTCTGTAAAATAATTGCTTGAGAATATAACATTTTTTTTTCTTTTCATCGATTTGCTCCTAAATTTCTCCATTATACTTCCCCCACTATGAATTTCCTAAAACAACACATCTTCTTAATGCATGATTCAACTTTACAATTCCTTTTAATCTATTTTTTAAAATTTTAATAGATATATCCTCCCAAGGCATATTCCAATCCTGAATCCTATCACAGCAAGTCTCCGTGATAGCCATGAGGTCAAATTTATTTCTTTATATTTGGATCTCCAGTTTGCTTGCTTTCCAAATGAATTTGTGAGGACAATGCTAACTGTTTTTATGGTTCTCTTTCTTCTTAGATGATATATCCTGCAAATTAATTGTCCTTTTTACTGATAATCTTCTTTGTGTGGTATACTTGTCTCTGTAGTATCTAAATTGTTTTTTCTGTCCCCTCTAATTTGGGTTAAAAATCTTTTAATTGGCTTATCAAGATGCCAGGCAAATATATGTTTATCAGTTCTCAGAAAGTATACTCCATTCTAGGTCATATGCTCATAATTCTTATCATCCATGGTCCAGGATGCCAAATTCCATCATCAGATATCATCTTCTTAATAAGTCATATATTTTGGATCCTCTGCCTTCAGTTTCTAGCAGTGACTAAAATGCCTATATACTTTCGACAGATCCTGACTCTTGTTAACAGCCACTGCAAGCCTTATGATTAAGTAGCAAAAACTGACTTTGTGGTTATTATTTCAAGAGGGGCAAGCATTTTCCAGAATATCCTTCCTCTACTTCAGCTGACTGATGCCTGAGATTCCCCAATTAGATCGTTATAGCTTCATTCTTTCTGGAATATAATTTTTGCTTTTGTTCAGTTGCTTCAGTCATGTCTGACTCTTTGTGGCACTATTTGGAGTTCTCTTTGCAAAGATACTAAAATTATTTGTCATTTACTTTTCTAGCTCATTTTACAGATGAAAAAAACTGAGGTAGACAGGGTTAAGTAACTTGCCCAGGATCACATGGCCAGTAAGTGTTTGAGGTCAAATTTGAACTCAGGAAGATGGGTCTTCCTGTGATCCCCTACCCACTGGGCCACCTAATTGCTCAGTGGGCACTTAATAAATTTAAGTTTATATTGTGTTTGGAAGATGTTTATAATTCAAAATTTATAAAAGGTAGTTGGAGATACAAAATTGTTAGCAGAGTTTAGGATAGGATGGATAGATTTAAGAATCATGAGCATAGACATGGTGATTAAATCCCTGAGAACTGATGAAATCACCAAGTGAAGTAGTATAGAAAGAGAAGAGAGCTCAGGACAGAACCCTAAGGGATCCCTATAGTTAGAAGACATGATCTGAAAAAAGATCCAGCAAAAGAGACTGAGTAGGAGTATTCAGAAAGACAGGAGGAAAACCATGAGAGAGTCATGCTCTGAAAATCTAGAGAGAAGAGAGTATCTGGGAGGAGAGAGTGATTAACAGTGTCTCAGGCTGACATTGGGAAGAAGTCAAAGAGAATGAGAACTGAGAAAAGACCATTGGATTTGGCAACAAAGTGACCATTAGTAACTTTAGAGAGAGCGAGAAGAGAGTGAGAAGAGAAAAAGTGGAAATATCTACTGTAGATGGTGAGTAGTTTAGCTACAAAGGACAGAACAGATACAGAACAATAGTTATCATAGCCAAAAAGATCAAGTGAGGGTTTCTTTAGGATGAGAGAGACTGAACAGATCTTTTGGCAATAGAAAATGAATTAGGAGAGAGCGTGAGATTAAAAATAAATGAAAGTAGAGTGATAGGGCAAAGAGAACCTATTGGAGAATAGAGGATGTAATGGAATTGTTTGAACAAGTAGAGAGGTAAGTCTTGGTAAGGAGTAACATCATCTCATCATATGAGACAGGGGTGAAGAAAGAAAAGAGAAAGGGGCAGAAGGTATCTAAGTAATAGAAGATAAGGAAGAGGGAGAAAGGGAGCTCATGAATGACCTCAATTTTTCCTATAAAATATGAGGTGAGGTTCTCAGCTGAGAGAATGGAGTAATCCTTTGTGATGTAGAGAAGTTGCAGCTAGGTAGTGTGATGGATAGAATTCTGGGTCTATAGTCAGGAAGACCTGGAGTCAAATCTAGCTGCAAACAATTACTATGATCCTAGACAAGTCACTTAACTGCAATTTGCCTCAGTTTCTCATCTATAAAATTGGGGAAATAATAACATCTACTTCTCAGCATTATGAGAATCAAATGAGAAAATCATTGTAAAGTGCTTAGCACAAATCTGACACATAATGAGCACTATTTAAATGTTAGCTATTATTGCTGGCTATGGATTTCAGAAGTCATTAATCTTTAGAACTTAGCAAATACCTGAAAGAAACACCTCTGATAAGGATGCCATAAATAGAGAAAATGATTTTCAGGATCTGGAGTTAGAAGGCATCCTTTGGCTACATGTGTTCTCTCTATATGTGTCTCCCTATCACTATAATTGTTTTACACCCATTCTCCCCAGAGACATTATTTGTTCAAAGGCAAGATGCACTCCAATTTGAGGGGATTATTTAATGTTTTTTGGTATACTTTCTCAGTAAATATCTTTTCTAAAAACTTTGGTATTCAACTATTTCTGATAGATATTGGGAAGTATTCAAGATAGGGGTCATCGGTGACAGTATTAGAAATCCCAGCTCTTCGGGACCACCGCAAGAGCTCTGATGTGAATAGATTCTGGATACCCAACCTGTCAGCTCAAGTGAGAGTCAGCAAAGTGAGCATACAACAAAAGAATGTTTGCATACTGCTTTGGGTGGATTCATTAGCACATATATAAAAGACAGATACTGCAAATTAACAAGGTCCAGAATTTAATGAAAAAAAGTAAACAGGTTGTTTCAATTTGGGGGAATTATATAATTCTTTGATTGCCCCCCAGTTTCTCCCTGAAACCGAGGCCTTTCCCTTTAATATTATTTTAGTTATTATTTTATTAATTATATATAAACATATAAATAATATAATTATATCATTATTATTTTAATAGTATTCTTCCAATGATGCTATAATATGGTTATATATCATACAATACCATAGCCTCTAAAGAATTAAATTTGTAGATTACATAAATGAAAATACAGAACATATTACCAACAAAACATTATACATTAGAAGTGATAATAAATACATCATCGAAATGATATCACATAAATTGTAGAATTGCATATAATCTATGCACTTCACTGATACCACAAGAATGTAAAAAAAAAAAATCTAGAGTAGGCTAACTTCAGAAAAGCTTGGAAAGACTTATATGCATGATGCTAAGTGAAGTGAGCAGAACCAAGAGAACACTGTATACAGCAACAAGAAGATTATGTGATGATCAACTATGATGGACTTGACTCTTTTCAAAAATGAGGTGATTCAAGGCAATTACAAAAGGCTTGTGATGGAAAGTGCCACCTGCATCCAGAAAAAGAACTGGTTGTTGTTGTTTGTTTGCTTGCTTTTTTTTCTCTTTCTCATGTTTTTTTCCCTTTTGATTTGATTTTTCTTACACAGCATGACAAATATTTAACCTATAGTCAATTGCTTTTGGTTTTGGTGAGGGGGAGAGGGAGAAAAATTTGGAACACAAGATTTTACAAAGGTGAATGTTGAAAACTATATTTGCATGTATTTGGAAACATTTTTTAAAATGTTTTTTTTAATCTAGAAGAAAGTCCCAGCAGATTAAGCAGACCCTTTCTAGAGGCATACTGTAAACTTTAAACAAGGGTCATATGATATAGCAAAGCCAGGAAGACTGCCAACTGCATTTTAAAATGATTACTCACATTGATAGATAGCTATGGAAGAGAATAATGTTTTAAACATATGAGCTATTGACTACCTTCATTAAATTAGGTTTTGATACTGAAGAGAAAAAGGAGAAAGAACATAAAACACTAGATGACTAAGAAAAAATAATTTTGAGGGGACAAAGGCACCTGAAAGTACAGAATGAGGGCTGATAAGTTAATATTTATTGTTTTCCTATCTTTTGAGCTTTAGAAGGCCTAAAGCTATAGTGTCAAATATATGATATTGATTTAAAACTTCTGATTTTTTATTAATGTATGACCTTGACAAATGCAAATATTAATCACTAGCATTAATTCTGAGGTTTATTAAAATGCAGTTTTTTGCTTAGCTCCAAATGTGCTTTTGTCTGCAAAGTTATAATACTAATTTTATTCATTGGACAGCATGTTTGACATGATCTTAATTATTTTAGCAGCCACAGTTTCTGCCCAGAGATAGGCAGATTAAAATGCCATCAATATGACCCAGAAAATAGGTCAGTCAGAGGGTCTTCTCCTCCAAAACTCTTCTCCTGATTGGACCTGGATGTCATTCTAGATTAGGTAGTAGAGGAGCAAGTGAAATGGTATAAATGTCCCTTTGAAGTTAGAATTAAAGTAAGAGATTTCCCAGAGAAGACTTTTTGTGTGTCTCCTCCCACTTTCCCAACAGTCATTACAAGTTCTTCCTTTGGCTTCTGCCAGAATTGATTCTTAATTAACATCATTCCTCTTAGTTATCCCTCATAACAGCACCTAAATTGAGTAATGCAGAGTAAAAAAAAATCCTAAATCTGAATACTGCCGAGATCCTCTTTAGTACTCCCTTAGTACTTAGGCGAAGTTATTCTCTTTTCATAGAGAATGTTTGTGAAGATGGAAGGCTAAGCAGCTAGAAAGTTCACTATGAATTGAACTGATTGCAGCTAATATTAGGAAAACAGAATTCATATGAAACTATTTTTGAACAATAAGAGATGTCCAAAAAATAGAATGCAAAGCCTTGGAGATAGTTAATTCTATGTTACATGAGGTCATTAAGCAAAAATTAAATGTACTCTTCTTTGAATGTTGTACATACAAGATTCATGATTCAGATTGAGTTGGCAACTGGAGACTGAAAATTACAATTAGACATGAAAAAAAAAGTTCTGAGTTTCTGCACTTTGTGTTCAGTTGGTAATGACAGGCTCCTCAGGACTGATAATACCTGGAATATAATTATTATCTGTGCTTGATTTGGCCCAAAGTGTTGGTGCTCTTATAGTCAATATGGGAGCCCTTATGAAATCAAAAGAAGACAGGTATTTAGCCAATAAATAGGTAAGAAAGAGATTGGAGTTTCCCCAAACATGCTTCACCCGGTCCATTGGGCCCCATGCTTTTGTTTCAATATCCCTATCTATCTAATTGAATGGTTCCGGTAATACTCACTAGCTTATCTGGAGTGAAGAATGCAGAAAGGCACTCTCACCAGATCAGGTTTACAGAAATGGGCTCAAGAATCTCTTCATGATTCCACTATTGAAAAGAAGTCCATTTTCAAGCATAGCTAGAAAGAAAGATCAAAAGGTGGCAAGACTGAGATAAATGGCTAAAACATGATAGAGCTAAAGGATACCATCCTGGCGATCAGGAGGATAGTAGGAAGACATTAAGTATAGAAGTGAGAAATTCTCAGAAAGTAATTTTTTTTTTCCTTTGAGGCTGTGACCCCAGAGACCAATGAAAAAGAAGGTCTGAGCTATCGGCATAGCCACTAATACAAACCACTCCTTTTCAAAAAAGGCAAGAAGAAAAAGTTACAAGGAAGGGTGTGCTAAACATGAGAAAGCCAAAATACAGATGTAGTCCTATGTTTTTTTCCCAAAGCTGATACTGGAAAAGGGGACCAACTAGCAACAGTATTCCACAAGTACAGTGTTCACTGAACTGAAGACCTTTATTCTCCCAGGTATGAACCAGTTCCCTCTACATAAAAGCCAGACTATTCAGTCCCCTTTACCCTTAGATAGGAGATGGGAAGAGAAGCTTTATAAATGAGTACACCAATATTATTGTCAGGGAGACAAACCAGCTGAGCTGAGGGAGCTCTAATAAGAATATTGGCTTCTTTCCCATGCTAAGGCTATCTGTAAACAATAAATAAAATCAGAGGAACACGGGACCAACAGGATTGCTGCTCCTCTCTTAGCCTTTATACTATCACTCCAGAGACAACTGTGTTGATAAGATGAAGAACAAAAGAGCCCAATGATGGCTCTTCATGGCAGAGCAGTCCGGCCACAGGGAGGCTAATACTCCTGGGCAATTTATTTCATGTTTCTTTTTCTCTGTACTGATTGTGTTCTTGAGGAAGGCTCTGTCCATTGGACTGAGCTGCAAGCTACCTGAGTTCTTGGGCATAGAAAACACTGATGGGTTTAAATGATGTTGACTATTTCAAGGCAAAAAAAGGTAAAAAGTGATGGCTATACATCTGAACTCTTTCCTTCTCCCTTGAGTATGCCTGTGACTTGGCAATTAGCAGACCAAGGATCCCTAACAGATTTAGAGCTAAATCTATAATATAAAAGGAATTTAAACTTTGGGTTACAATATTATCCAAATTCTTTTAAATACATATTTCACTTTTCTTTATTTATGAAAAGAAAGTCATTAAAAGGACTAAAAAAAGTAATAGGGGGGAAATAAAGGGAGAGAGGAAAGCCTTATATTCTTAATGTTCTGGAAGCATTTTTTAAATTTCTCCTTCCAATCATTGACTCTCTGACAGCACCACTGTGATGAGGAGATGAACATTTCTTTAGACCAAAACATAAAACATGTGAATAGTTATTTAGATGACAAATGCGTTTTGACAGGTATCTAATTTCATTCTACCTATAGGATGTACTTTGTCAGATATTTCATTGCAATCCAGACATGTTGGCGGCTGCTGGTTTCCAGTTCCTTGCCATGGTGGATTTGTCAGCCTCCCCACCCTTTGCCTTCAGTGGGTTTAAATTATGGCATCACAATTCTGCTTAAAACAAAGAGGAGACACAAAGAGCTCCTATTATTGATTCATGATGAAGAAAGTGCCTCTGTCCAACAAATGGGAATAGCCAGTGGAATCTCTCAAGAGGCCCCACTTGTAAATTAGTAGCAGAGAGGTTTGCCCATCCTACCCCATGAAATTACCAATCAGAAAATGAAGAATACAGCTCATGTCTGTCAGTAACATTTTCTTTAGAGAAGAGAGAGGTCCAAGATTTTACTTGGAGGCTATTTATCCCATGGTAGTCTGAGGCTTCTAGACTCTCTAACATTGTCCAAAGTCACTTCCCTGACATTTTTCTGGGCAA
This sequence comes from Sminthopsis crassicaudata, assembly GCF_048593235.1. NCBI lineage: Eukaryota > Metazoa > Chordata > Mammalia > Dasyuromorphia > Dasyuridae > Sminthopsis > Sminthopsis crassicaudata. Next base: position 524,114,607 of record NC_133619.1, read on the forward strand.
TTAGCCCTCCCCTCATCGAGCAGTATTCAATTAACAGGCTTATTGTTGGGCTGAATCTTTAAAGGATAGAAAGGACTTGGGCTGTGGGCTCTGTTCTGCAAGTTTGGGCATTGTTAAAGATAATTCATAGAGCCTCTGGACATCAAGTCCAGAGAAAATAGCTTAAATTCTTAGTGTTCCAGACCTGACAAAGACCTTGGAAAATCTAAGGCCCTCATTTGACAGATGATAGACATGACATAAACTATGTAAGGTCATGCAACTAGTAATTATTTGTGGTCAGAATTTGAATTCAAGTCAATTCCATGTTCCTCATTCGGTCAACTATATCTTGTTGTGATGATATTAGTTGCAAACATATCTTTCTAAGAGAGTCTTAGATGAAATAAACAGCCCTACCCTGTCCCTTTTTGCTAAGTCTCTAAAGAGATATACTAGACTATTCCCAAGTTAGAGCTGTTTCCCTTCTGCTTTTATAAATGGAAATACTAAGGAAGAAAGCAATTATTACTGTGGCAATAATAATTCTTTCCTTTTCACAGACACAATAATCCTCCATAGATGAATTACCATTTCTGGATCAAGGAAAAGACAATTTTTGTCCAAGAAAGGAAGTTAAGAGATGTTGGCAGACTTAGAACATTAGGCTGAAGTTAATGAGTTGAAGTGTGAAAGGGGTAAATGCAAAAATCTTATACTTGTGTTCAAAAAAATCAATTCCACAAGTAAAAGACAGAGAAATTGCAGCTAGATAGTATCACATGAAAAAAATTGAGTATTTTGATCAACCGCAAGATCAATATTTGTCAGTAGTAATATAGCAGCTAAAAAAAGTTATGCGAGTTAAGCTAGAATAGTATAGTGGTTGGCACTTAGTAAGTACTCCATAAATGTTTATTGATCGATTGCCTAGGATTATACAGATGATAGACAGTCCTATGGCACTCTACCTTTGTCAGCCCACATCTAAGACATTGGATTCAATTCTAAAGGCCACATTTAGGAAAGATATTGATAATTTAAAAGGTAAATGGCAATTAGTTGGCATGTGAATAGAATACTGGTCCTGGAATCAGAAAGATCCAAGTTCAAATCTGACCTCAGACATTTACTAGCTACGTGATCTTGGGTAAGTTACTTAACCCTGTTTGCCTCAGTTCCTCATCTGTAAAAAATGTGGAAAAGGAAATGACAAATCACTCCAATGTCTTTTCTAAAAAAAATCCCGGTGGGATCACAAAGAGTCACACAACTGAAAATGACTGAACAGCAACATCACAAAGGCAAAGGGCCTTTAATAATAAGAATCAATTGAAAGAACTGAGGATGTCTAGCCTTGAGAAAAGAAGACTATGGGGAAAGACTGAAACATGATAACTGTTTTCAATTATTTGAATGGCTGTCATAGAAAAAAAGGTAAGATTTATTCTGTTTGACCTCATTAGGCAAGAACAAGATTATTGAATGAATATTTGTACTTAATATAAAGAAAAACTTTCTAATAATTCAGATTTATTTTGAAGTGTAATAAGTGGCCACTGGAAATCTTCAAGCAAAGCCTGAGTAACAACTTTCCTGCTGGATGATAACATAAATTTGTGTTCAAACAGGGTTGGAATATATGGCCACTGAGATCCTTTCCAATTCTAAAATCTCCTGTGATTGTGTGAATGTCTTGCTATAGGTGTACTATCAAGAGTAGAAGTCCTAATTCAAATCAATCTGAGCTCAATTGCCATCTCCATTTAAGGTTTTTGGGCTGTGGGCACTTGACTGATAATACACAGGAATTTCATGGCTTTTTAAGCAAGATGAGGTAGAATGACTGGATATACTGTGGGTGAAATGTTGGCAGAAGAAACTTCAATTTAGCAACTGTTGTCATGGACTACTAATCAGGGGACTCCTCGAAAGAGCAATGCCACTGAAAACAGTTATTACTCAATGTTAATAAAAAAATTATGGATCTAATAAAAGTTAATGGCAAAGCATTGCATGTAATAAAAACTAATGTCAAAGCAAAGGATGCTCGACTGGTGGAGAAGACTCCAACCAATTTGAAATTGTCCACAATCCAAAATTACCACCATCCATAATACTGCCAGAGAGCAGTGGTTACCCAGATCAAATTGAACTGAGGAATACTTAGACATAAGACCAATCTCAGTTTATGAAACTGAAAATATCCAGTAAGAAACTACTCTGGAAACAAAATTCATCAGCAGATGAGATACTAGCCTGTAGTTATAAAGGCCCTAATTTCTTATATAGACTCCAGAGCTACCTTTTATAAACTTTCTTTTAGTAGTTAGTATGCGTGTACTCCCTCAAAGCTCACAGTTTATGGTCTCTAACCCAGAGGCATAGAGAAAAAGAGCTCTGGGTTTACAAAAGTTCAGTATCAGAAAACAGAAGCATGAATTTCAAGTAGAAAGAGACTTGAGAAGTCATCAACTCCCAGGAGGAATTAAGTGATTTATTCAGAATTTTGATGTTTTTGCAGTTGTTTTAAATTGTGTCTCTTTGTGAATTGCATTTGGGGTTTTCTTAGCAAAGATACTGGGATAGTTTACCATTTTCTTCTCCATCTCTTTTTACAGATGAGGAAACTGAGGCAAAAGAGTTAAGTAATTTGACTAGTGTCATATACCTAGAAAGTCTTCAAGGCCAGATTTGAACACAGGTTTTTCTGACTCCAGGCTTAATACTCTCTATATATCCTACATGCCCTACAGGGTATAATTATCATAAATGAAAGTCACACTCATCTCCTTTAATTCTAAATCTCCAGATTCTTACTTTTGACCATGCTGCCTCAAGAGACCTGTATTTGAATCCTGATTCTGCATCCTATGTTATAAACAAGTCGTTTAAACTCTCTGAGGTATAGTTCCATCTATTAAAAGGGCATCACATTATTTGCACTGCCTATCTCACAGAGATATTTGTACATCACAAAACACCATGGAAAGCTGAGATCATATGGTTTCTATTATTGTTCAGGCTCTGATTCAGGCAACTGTGATTCCGGAGAGCAAATTCCATATGACATCCAGGATTCCTATTTGCAGACAGAGAAGCAAGATAACCCAGTTTCCTACCAGCAGCAAGCTGCAGTTGTACAATGAAATCAAGAATTATAGTTCATAGTCTATATAGAAAAGGGATAGAAACAAAGACTTTGTCCCAAAGATGTGTACCCAAGGAAAGGGATCTTTGATAGTAATACAATCCAGGATTGTGATGAAGAAGAATGGGGGCTCTGGAAGTAGCTTTGAATTAATTTCCCAAAGTCAATAATCTTTCTTCATTCCCCTGAAAAATTCTTGCTATACCCCTCAGAAAGTGGCTGTGAGGTCAAAAATCCTCTCTCCAAGGAAAGATCACCATACCCAAACAATGAGAAAAACAAAATAGCTTTTTTAATTCCCTCTCCCTTAAAGCCCTTCCTTGAGAGATACTAGGACACATGCCCCTTGAAATTAAGTCTGGGAGGAAGTCGTATTCGCACAGTTCCCATTTCTGACCCCTTCCATGTGTTATTTTGTCCTCAGTCTAACTAAAGTTTTTCAAGTGCTACCTAGGAAGAGTTTTAATATATAAAAGACACTACACTATAGGTTAAAAACCTTTGACTTCAGAATATCTGTTGCTTAGCAACCCAGACATCTCTGTACCAGGGCAGAGAGGATGTTCTGGTTCTGGTCAAATTTACTTCCTTAGGAAAGGGTCTTTTTGCTGGAGGTTCCTGAATATATTATAGACAGTATTAATTAATCAATCTTTCAGCATCCTATTACAAGTTTAGAAACAAGTTCAGAATACCAAAAGTTATGTACCTAGAAATACAAAGAACATGAGAAGATATACTTATTTTTAAGAATAGTCATCCTATTCTGAGAACACACTTAAAATGAAGACAGTCCTCTAGTGTTCCCAATGGAATTAGGTACCTCTATGGGGGGGCCCAGATAGAATGGAGAATTTAACATCAATAAAGTATTTGGAGGGTTTATATAGTTCTTATCTAGGTCAAGAAGAATCATGTAGTGGGGAAATATAAGGAGTCCTGGACCTGGAAGTAACTGGAGAAAAGAAGAAGACTCCAGTGGAACCATCAACTGGTTAAAATTCAAACTCCTCACAGGTCAGAAAGAAGATTTTAGTCTGCTATTACCAGTGGTCTTATTCTAAAAGGATTTTAAACTTCTCTGGGGTTTTTTGTTGTTGTTGTTGGGCCAGATGGGAAGGCTCCAAGGGTACGATCAATCCATTATTAAGCACTTAGTATGATACCTGACCCTGTGCTAAGCATTGGGGATACAAAAGAAGGCCAAAACATATAGCCCCTTCCATCTAAGGAGCTCCTTTTTAATGGGGAAGACAAAATGCAATTAACTATTTATATTATATATATATATATATATATATATACACACACACACACATAATACAATACAATACAATAATGTATATATATATATACATGTGTATATATATATATATATACATATATATGTGTGTGTGTGTATATATATATATATATATATATTTATATATATATACAGAGAGAGAGAATATAACTGGAAAGTAATATAGAATTGGGAAGTGACTGGGTGGTGAAGGGATGGGGAGAAAAGAAAACCAGAGTTAAGATTTGCACTATTGTCCTGAGGCTCTAAGGGGCCATATAGCACAATGGTTGGAATGTTAAATATGATACTAGGAAGACCTAAGTTCAAATCTGACCCCCCATACCTAACCTGTGACCCTTAAAAATCACTTAATTTCTCTCATTTTCAGTTTCCTAATATGTAAAATGAGGAACTTCTAGGAAATGGCCTTTAAGGTCCCTTGCAGCACATGAGTGTGTCGTCCTACTAACTAGAGCTCTTAGCCTTAGATCTGGAATAACTATGTGTATCCCAAAATATGTATTTTACATGGAGAAAGAGTGGCTAGGTGGCAAGTCACATAAAAAAAAAAACTTGAGTGTTCTGATCAACTGCAAGATCAATATGAATCAATAACGTAGGTATCAAAAAAAAAGGACATATTATTTAGGCTGATTTGTACAGTGCTTGGTACACAATAAGCACTCCATAAATGTTTATTGATTATCTAAATCTAAGTAGGTGACAGTTCTATGACACTCTGTCCTGGCCAGGCTTTATCTAAGACACTATGTTCAATTATGAGGGCTACATATAACCCATATAACCCATAGTTCATATTGGACTGATCAGCCACAGTCAAAAATCCCATGTCTTGATTCCAACATTGTCTTTGGTTTTCTTCAGATATAAAGGTTGAACAACAACATGCTATATTCCAAATATATAATATGAATATGTATGCATTCCAGATCCAAGGCAATAAACATATATACATTGCGTGTGTGTGTGTGTGTATATATATATAGATACACACACATATATATACATATATATATATGTTTGTATAGTATATATACATATATGTATATTTGTACATAGCTATATATCTCATGCCTGAAATAGAGATACTGTATTTAGGGTTTTTTAATAATCTTCTGTATTTTAATGCATTTAATTCAATATTCTTCTAAGATGGGGTTCATAAGCTTCATCAGACTGCTGAAGGAGTCCTATACACCCAGAAAAGTTACAAAGTCCTACTTTAAAACATGCATAAATCCAAGGAGCCAAAGAACACAGTATAGTTGACACATCACCTGCCCTGGGGCCTAGTCCTCGCTGTGCTACTAATTATCAGTGTGACCTTACCAAGCAGTCACTTAATTTTTCCCAAGTCCCAATTTTTTCATCTATAAAAAAAGAGAGGAAGTGAGGGAGAGTCAGCCGAGATAATAATAGTTCACACTTATCCAGTGTTTTAAGATCAGCAAAGTATTTTAAATACTTTATCTCATTTGAGCTTCATGCAGCCCAATGAGATTGATACTAAAGGTATTATTGCCTCCATTTCGATTGATGAGGAAATGAAGACTGAGAGATTAAAGATCTTGTTCACAGTTGCATAGCTGATGAATGTCAAAGGTAGGATATTTTCCTGACACCAAGTCCTGTGTTTTTTGTAGGATGCTTTCATCTCTCCAATAATGATTTTTAAGGTCCCTTACTTACAGTTTTAAGATGGGTATGATGTTATATTGACTTTGGTGATAACAGGTCTTCACTGAATTCCATTGAATTCAGGGGCTCCTGATTACCATAATTTAAAAACATGTATTATGTTCCTACTGCATGCAAAGCACTGTGAGCAGTGATGACAAATCTGGAGAAGAAATGGGTTCTTGCTCCTTTGGAATAGTTTTATATAATTCTTGACTGAGAAATGAGGCTCAAGAATGGGACCTTACATCTTCTCAGGAATCTATCCTCACTTCAGGTCCGAGGCTCCATAATTGCCAGATCCTCAGAGCCTATGATGTATTTTTCTCACTTGATAATTTATTGAAAGGCAGACTATTTTTTTGGTATTCTCACAGTGTCTGACTCATAATAAACTTTTAATAAGTGCTTGTTGAGTATTGACTGATGATTGATTGATAGATCCCTGGTGAAGATAAGGAGAGTTGGGATAAAAGTATTCAGGCTTGGGAACAAAAATCAGATTTTTTTGTGGGATCCTGGATTACACTCCCTCCCTAAAATCTGTGGGGAAGAGGGGGCTAGTAGGAGCAAGGTTGTTCTTGAGTCCTAGATGATGTTGCCATGGTAGCCAAAGAGCCACGACTTAGCAACAGGCCGAGCTGTAAGAAGTTGCTAGGGTATTTTTGCGTGTATTAAACCAAATGGATGTTTATCTCTTTCCTGAGTGTAAACACACTGTGGGGGAACAATGGAGAAAATATACAAACATATACACATGCAAACTGCCTCCCTACTGTTGCTAGAGCTCTATATGTTACAGGATTCAGGTTTTATCCTGTGTAAAGCAAAGATTTCAAGACTAAGGCAGGAGCTCCCTAAGAATGAACTTAGCATCTTCCCCACAAAACAAGCTCCCCCTTCTCTGACAGACCCTACTTATGGCAATGAAACTGTCATACATCTAGTCACCTGGGCTTGAAAACCTAGAACAATCAAGCAGTTATCTTTGATTTCTCACTTTTTCCTTCTCCTATTTCAATCCAATTAAGTTACCAAATTCTTTTGCTTTTTCCTTCCCAAAACTTTTCATACCTCCCATCTACACTACCACTATCCTAGTCCACATGATTTCCTTGCAATCTAGAGTAATATGTGGCTCTAACCTACCTTTCCAGGTTTCATATGTTAAGTGAGAGGTTGACAAGAATTAGGGTCTTTTCCATCTCTATCCAAAGATTCTGTGCTCCCACTTACACACCCTACACATCCACAATCTAGATCAGTTAATTGCAAACAAAGATACCTTATTAATTCAAATCTCTGGACCTTTGTTAATCCCATTCCAGCCTTCTTTACTTTACATCTCAGTTGCTCTTTCACACATTAAATTCTCAGTTATTTGAGAGCATGTATAAAATTGTATACTACATGGACAGGGACTCAATTAGTCAACCCCAGATTCTAAAATAGTACTTTCTTCATTATAGACATCCTCAGGTTATTCTCCCTCCCATGCCTAGAATGAGCCCCCTTCTCTTCTTTTCTTCCCCACCTGAAATACTTCTGTCCCTTCAAGTCCTATCTCAAGTACTATCTCTTCCTTGAAACCTTCAATGATTCTGTAAGCTTAAAATGAGCTTTATCTCCTCATTTTATCTTTTAAAAATTTTTGTTTAAAATAAATAGAAAATTTAAAAAATATAAAAAAGAAAAAAAATTGTCATGTACACAGTACAACATGAGGGGATTCAAAATATGTAACAATAAATTTCCATTTCAAGCACATTTTATTCAGAGTTCTCCATCTTTTTTTTGTTTCCTTATAGGTTTTATTTTGTTTGCAGCTGTGCACTAGTTTTTCTTCTAGAATTTTGTTTGCCTTTATTACCTTCTTCCTTGTGCCTTTTTTTCCTGTGTATGCTGTATTTTCATTAGTTCCTCATGGTCAAGGACTATCACTTGAAAGAGTGTGTGATCCAGTAGAAAGTGAACTAAATTGCAGCTAGAAATCCTGAGTTCTGATTTTTGGGGGTTATTTTCTTTAATTTTTCTTCTACCTATGTAATCCTGGGAAAATCAATCTCTCCACATATCCATTTCCATATTCCTACAATGAAAGGTTTAAGGTAAATAATTTCTAAGATGCCCTTTAACTAAAAATCTATAAATTTTCCTTTGTGTGTTCCTACACTTGATTGAAAATTCAACTTCACTTGTCAACTTTGACCCAGCAGTGTTTCTATTGGGCTTATATTACAAAGAGATCTTAAAAGAGGGAAAAGGACCCACATGTGCAAAAATGTTTGGGGAAGCCCTCTTTGTAGTGGCCAGAAACTGGAAACTGAGTGGATGCCCACTAGTTGGAGAATGACAGAACAAGTTGCGGTATATGAATGTAATGGAATATTATTGTTCTATAAGAAATAACCAGCAGGATGATTTCAGAGCAGCTTGGAGAGACTTAGATGAACTGATGCTAAATGAAATGAGCAGAACCAGGAGATCATTATACATGGCAACAACAAGATTATACAATGATCAATTCTGATGGACGTGGCTCTCTTCAACGAGATGATTCAAACCAGTTCCAATTGTTCTATGATGAAGAGAACCATCTACCCCCAGAGAGAGAGCTGTGGGAACAGAGTGTGGAGCACAACATAGCATTCTCACTCTCTCTGTTGTTGTTTGCTTGCATTTTGTTTTCTTTCTCAGTTTTTTTTCCTTCTTGATCCAATTTTTCTTGTGCATAAATATGTATACATATATTGGATTTAACATATATTTTAACATATTTAACATGTATTGGACTACCTGCCCTCTAGGGGAGGAGGTAGGAAAAAGGAAGGGAAAATTTGGCATAGAAGGTTTGGCAAGGGTCAATGTTAAAAAAAAAATTACCCATGCATATGCTTTGTAAATAAAAAACTTTAATAAATTTTAAAAAAGGAAAGTTCAACTTCACTTTTTTATTTATCTTCCTTAAATTAAAATCTTTCTTGATTAAGCTAAGCCACTACTAACTTTGTGCTCCTCTAAATTTGTGTAACACTTAAGAAATGCTTCTGCATATTGTTAGTTCCCTCTCTTAAAAAATACCAATCTTTCTTTGTCCCTGGATTTCTGGTTGGTGTCCTCATTCTAGACTGTCCTCCTTTCAGCCATCAGAGTGATTGTCCTAAATCTCAAATCTGTGTCACTCTTTCTACTTTTCCCTCAATTAACTCTAATGGCTCCCTATTATCTCTAGAACCAAATATAATGTTCTCTTTTTGACTTTTAAAGCCCTTCATAATCATATAAAAGCCCCTCCTAACTTTCTATTCTTCTCACAGCTTTCTTCCTCTTTTCCATTTCTCAATCATGACACATCATCTATTGACTATGAACATCGTCAATGTAATGGTTATTTTCTATACTTAGAATTCTCTCCATCTCTCCATCTTCTGTCTCTATGGCTTACTTCAAATCTCACCTAAAATTCACCTCTTATAAGAAGCCTTCCTTGGTCCCCCTTAATGCATGTGTCTTTCCTCTATTATATATCTCCAATTTATCCTATAAACATCATGTTTGTAGATAAATGGTTGCATGCTGTCCTCACTATTGCTTGTGAAGTTCTTGAGGGTAGAGACCATTTTTGCCTCTCTTTATATCTTCAGCACTTAGCACAATGCTTGGCACATAGTTCAGTGCTTAATAACCTAGCCCTACCTGACACACACAAAAAAGAAAATGATGATGACCAGGTCAGTCTCTTTGCTTTGAAATGATTTTGTTTTCTGGCTAGTAAATGTAAATATATTGGTAGAGATTCATGGCTATGATCCTCAGTACATTAAACTTGGGGAAGTCTTGTCTGAAGAATCCTCCACGTGAGTAGAAAGACTGTTCATAATGTATGTCCTCTGACCAAACATGCTTTCTATTGTATATTCTTCTATGTATTTGACCTAGTCATATGAATTAACCCACATAAAGAATTTTGCAGGAGACACTGATCAAAAAATACCATCATAGAAATGAAGGATGGGAAAAAGAAATGGGCCAAGCAACAGTGAAAACAAGGAATAATCAAGAGATAACTCATGTATTTCCTCCGTTTCTGTTCAGTATCAACAGATCTAAGTAAAACCCCTTAGTATATTGGATGGATCTCCTCTGGCAGATTTGGAGGGGAGATAGGGAGGTTAAACAGAAATCTTATAAGATGGAGATCACAGATGGCTTGTGGATCTGCTTCTTCATAGGGAATAACCATATTGATGAAAATACAAAGACAAATAAATTTATACATATATCTGTGGGTGTAATCGAAGAGATGGTATTTTAAATATGACATCTATATTTGGAACTAGCCTAAATGTAGGAACAAACTATTTTCAGATCAGTAGGTTAAATGTCAACTGACAGCTTGACTATTTTTCAGGCAATGGCTAGAGTCTCCATCTATTGACTACATTTTTATCTTTCCAGATTCAATGACCTGGACTTCAATGTCATCATTAAGCAAACAGTTTAATTAAATTGGATAGAAGCATGATAAAATCTTAATATATCTGACCTAAGCATAGAGGAATATAGCATTCCCCTTATTTCCCAAGTCTAGTCCCCCAATGCAAAAGAAAAAAAATTTCCTTCTGGTTTGAAGTCTTTTTCCTCTCTGTTATGTATCCTAGGCACAGTATGAGAGCCATAAACAAGAATTTTAAAGTCACAATAGATTGCAGCATAGAGACTAGGGAATTGCTGTAAGAACACTCATTCTCTTGGTATCAGTGCAAAGAAGAACAGGAAAGCAAGATTATTGGTTCAAGGGTTCCTTAGTGTTACTATGCATTGTTCAGGATCAGCAGGGTAGGAATGAATCAGCTTTCTGCCTGCTCCACCCTGAACTATCTTCCTGGCCTCATAAAGGTTTTCACAAAAAAGAGAAGAAAAAATGCTTCAGTTTTTATACTAGTCTGGGTGAGAAGAAACTGTAGGAGATAGTCAAGTTTCTGCAAAAATCCCAATCACCCTTTTTATGTTTTTCCTATTCCAATGCCTCCTACATTCTCTATTACCATTTTCCATAAATCTATGCATGAGTCTACCTTTACCTTAAAGGTCCTTCATCACTGGCCACCTCATGCTTTTTTCTCCAGTCCTTTCTCTGTCCTCAGTTGGGCAGACAAGGCTGTGTTGGAATAACATGGACTTAATACTCGTAAATTATCTTCTTTAAATAAAAATAAGGTAATTTGATGAAGGACAGACTTTTAACAACTGGGTGTGTTGGGGAGGAAGGGGGATGGACTCCAAGAAGAGGATGGCATCTAAAGTGACCCTTCAGGGAAGAGTATTCGAAAAGATAGATATGGGGAGTAACTATATTATTCAAGGGATAGTCTGTGTGTGACATAAAGCAAATGGGATATGGAATGCTGAATTTGGAGAACAACTGTAATCTAGTTTGACTAGTTCACAGAGTATATAATTTTTTCCCCCCTCAGGCTGGGTTTAAGTGACTTGCCCAGGATCACATAGCTAGGAAGTATTAAGTGTCTGAGACCAGATTTGAACTCTAGTCCTCCTGAATTCAAGGCTGGTGCTCTATCCACTGCGCCACCTAGCTGCCCCCCACAGAGTATATAAAATTACTGGAAATGTAGATTGGAGTCAGATTATGGAGGGCTCTAAATGCTAGCCTACAAAGTCTGTAATTACCCAAGAGTTAGCTACAGAAGGCCGTTGAGCAACGGAGTAACATGGTCAAACTCAGCCCTTAAGAAGATCATTTTAAAAACCACTGACATATGGGTTTTAGAGGAAGGAGAATGTCCTGTTTCAAATTAATTATCTTAAATGCCAAATATGAAGTTCTAGTCCAAACTCTGTCACTAAAAGGCTGTGATACTTGGACAAATTAGGGGTATCCCTCTGAATTTTTTGTCATCTTCAAATCTTATAAACTTCCATCTAGACCTTCAGAGAATTGAGGAAAAATAAACTATGTTAATATAATTTCATTATTCCAATCTAATTTGTAGCAAGGGTCATTTTAATAGGAATATGTTGAAAAACATTTTTAAAAAAACACAAAATTTAGATAACCTGTGCCATCACAAACTGTAAGGTAGTAGATTAGAGTCCCTTTTGCTATACAAAATTCTCTTGAAATTATTTAAAACTGTGTTTCAGACAGATCCCTCTAAAGTCAGTCAGCACTGTCCCTCCTCTGGAGATAGAAGGCTAGACTAGTTGACCTTTAGAAAGCATCAGTTGTCTAAAAAGTTAGTGATTCTATATTGGGGAGATAGTAAGACAGGAGGCACTTTACTAGGGGAGAAGAGCAACTATGGAGCAATTACTATCATTTTGTGTAAGTGTGACAAGTGGATATATAATTTTCTATACATATGCTGAATGCAGCAAACTGTTGGTCTATGCCTCTTTTTTCCCCAAATTTAACATAAAATCACAGGTTCTGGAGCTCTCTGGAAGTGTATCTCAGACATTGTACAAATTGATTACTGGTACCAGCTAATTCACAAAAGCTCTTATTATTTTTCAGAAGATTTGCTGGGTTGGTCCAGCATGTTTAAAGGAAGTCATCCCCATGGCCAGAGCAAGAGGAGTCTGTCTGCCTGAATTAAAGGTTATAATTAGGAATTTTTTCATTTGAGACAAACACAGAGAAGGTTAGAATCGTGTCCTCATAGAGAAGTATACCTTCTAGGACCAGCCTCCATTTGTCTTGTATTTGTTATAATTAGGGCCTGAATCTGTAGCAAGACCTGAATGTGCAATCAGCAAACTTGTGTCTGGTATCAACTGCACTTCATGTAGGTCCCCCATGTTGTGCAGCTCAGTTCAGCCAACGGCTGTCCCAGAGGGAACATCTCCACTCAGGGCCTTCAGAAAGTGTTCACCTGCCCTCTGTCAGAATACCTCAAGTACGGGAAAGATAAGGAGAGAACTGCTCCCCAAGGAGAATCGTGCCCTTGGGCAGAGCAGCCAAGCGCACTAATCTCTAATAATGAGGCCACAAGAAGGTGTTTGTCTCCAAAATGGGCTTATTCATGAAGAGTAAATATGTCAACTAATTCGCTAAGCATGCTAAATCTCCATTGTCTCCTGAAGTTCAGGATTCACCAGGCTCCATAAAAACGTGATGCATTCTTTCAATGTGTGCAGCGAAGTCTGTGAGATTGCAGAGTGCCACATTAAACTCAGAGCTTCTGGGCTAATGAGGGTAAGTCCATTTTGCCGTAATGAATTGTTGGTTATAGCCCATCGGGAGCAGATGTCTCATCAGTCACTGCACCACAGCTCTGACACTTCCAAGCATTCAAATCAAACTAGGGAGGGTGCAGCTCAGTAACCTCTTCAGACTCCCAAGTTAAGCCAGCCTTAGACATGGGCAGAGATGGTGGAGTCCTACAGAGTACAGCTTAAGATAACACTAAAAGGCACCTGAAAATTGTGTCCCTCACAGGCTTCCTATTTCTTCAAACTGACCCTCAGTCTTGGATTGGGTATTAATGCCATTGAAAATGCAAATGTTTCCTGAGAGGAATACAGGAGGAGCATCCAGTGATATTCATTATGGTAGAGCAGAGACTAGAAGGAATGGGACAAAGATTGGTAAATGTTTTAATGGAAGGTTCCATTCAGCTCATGTACAAGGCTCTGGGTTTGGTGCTAAGGATTCAAATACAAAAGTAGCACCATGCTAGCAATAAAGGGATTTTATGTTCCACAAATAAATATACTAGAGAAGGGTGATGAGGGCAAAGGGGAAATGTACATACAGAAACTACTTCAGGAAAATGTGAATAGGGAGGAAAAAACCTTTCTATTAAGACCAGGAAGATCCAGGAAGGTTTCAAAAAAAGGCCTTTGAAGGAAGACAAGGTTCAAAATCAGGAAAGAAAGCATTCAAAAGATTGCTGGGGAGGGAGAGAGGGAGGAAAGGAAATAATTCCTGACAAATGCCCAGAGGTAGGAGATAGAATGATAAATGTGGGGAACAACTAGTTGTCTACTTTGGCTGTAATTTATCATTCTTGATAACAAGTAGTGTGAAATAAGACTGGAAAGATAATGTGGATAGGACTCAAATGGAGAAATGGGGGAGGAGACAAAATGGGAAAGGAAGGATAGGGAAGGGAACTGGTGTTGGGGAAAGCAGGATAGATAGGTGGAAGCCTTATTATATTACTAGGGAGTGAAAAAACATAAATACAAAGGATCTTTATTTCCCAATTTTGTCTACAAGTTTCCAATTCCTAAACTCTCTTCTACTCTCTTCTACTCTTTCTTTTGTAGTCAAAGCAACTGCAATGTTTAGTCCCTAATACTAGTGAAAGTGGTTTTTAGCAAATAATTTCTACTTTTTTGTCTTCTTAGTGTTTTCACCTCCTGACAAGGCTACTTATTAGAAAATAGCAGAGAGTATGAGAAAGCCAGAGGTACATTTTGAGATGGTATTTGTTAATACCATGGGCTGGCATGGGTCTGATGCTGGGCATAGCACCAAACACTTTATTCTATAAAGGAAAAAAAAGGTCAGAAGCACTAGACCTTGCCAAGAATAGTATCAATTGCCCTGAAATTGGGGTGAGTATAATAGGGGTTTGCCCAATAACTTTTCTATCAATTTATTGAGTGACTGGTTGAATTATTTTTTCTTTTCTAAGGCTTCCTCAACTGTAAAGTGAGAATTTTAAATACCATACTGGGATATAGTAAAAATAAATAAATAAATAAGATGAGGTATATAAAGTATTTTGTAACCAAAAAGCCCCTAAATGTGGAAAGTACTGTTATTATAAGAGGCTAGGCAGGGGAGTAAGATACCAGAAATCATTCTTAGCATCTTATGAGAATTAATCTCTCCTAGAGAGTAAGGCTGATTGCTTTATACAACATCTCTTAAATCCAACTCACACACAAATCATGATATCTCCTTCATATCATTGGTCTTTTTGGAAAGCAAAGGACAAGTGACATTTTTAGAAAATATATTATATCTAGATATTAAATTACAGTAGAGAACACTGGGGATGATGGATCAAATCCTGCCTCATTCATGTACTGACTGTGGGACCCTTCACAAGTCATATAAATTTTCTTATTATCAATTTATTCATATATAAAATGAAGAGGGGGAATCTCTGGCTTGATGGTTTCTAAGGTCTCTTCCAGCTCTAAATATATTAGCATTCTAGGATCCTAATGAATTCAAGGATAAAAATAACAGCTTTCTCACAAGATATTTCTAGGAATAAAATGAGAAAACATAATATAAAATTTTCAGTTCCATAATATAAAAGTTTTAGTTTTATCCAGTTCTAACTGATGAATAGCAGTTATTGATATTATGGTTATTATCATGACTATTATTGGTATTAAGTGTAGGATGGTGTTAAGTATAACAGGATGATGGTTCAGAAACCTGTCAGAGAAAGGTGAGTTAAAGCTGAATTTATAATAAAATTATTTCTAATTTACAAAATAGGAACATTTTTGCTCTGACAAAAGCAATACATATTCTACCTGCAAGAATCCTGGAAGAAGCCAAGCCTAAGAAGGTATGAGGTTTTTGCTACTTCCAATATTTTCAGCAACTTGACTGACTCTTAGATTTGGAACCAACTTTTGCTTATCAGGGCTGTACCCCAAATGCAATATCCCTACAATCCAATCTCAGTCTCCAGAGAGAACAATTCTTGCCTCTCCACTCCAATTTCCAAAGGCCATCAGGGAGGATATGCTCTTACTTGACCCTAGAAAGCCCCACATGCCAGGACCGATGGCCAAGCCTCTCTCTCAGACATCTGTCCACCAAGGTAAGATAAATTATTCTCCCCTTGTCTCCTTCCCACAAGTTGCTTGGCCTGGAACTCACTCTATGGAAACAACAGAGATCAGTACAATACTCTTCCTTCTTGATATTATTTGTCCCTCCTTCTCCAAGAGGTCCATGACATCAGGGAGGTGATGCCATGACATGTAAGGGAATTAGATTTAAGGGAAGGAGGGCTGGGCAAAGTCACCTGCCTCACTTTCCTCTCCAGAGTCATCTGAATCCAGTGGGCAGATACAGATCAAGATGACTGGAGATGGTCCTGGATGTAGTGAAAGACCTCGGCTTTTTTAAGCTAAGGTTTTCAATGACTGAAGCAGCATCCATTCAGTGATTAAGGTAGGGAGCAATTGAGGCAAAGAATCTTCTTCTCCCTAATCCAAAAAAATCTAATAAATAAATAAATGGATGAATGAATCTGGGAGGGGAAGACCCTCAGCAGAGTTAGCAATTAGCCACAAAAACATCTCCCCATTGGTTATACTAGCTACTATTATGACCACTGATACTGTTTCCCCCACCATTACCCACCATAACTGATTACCTTCCCCTAGGCCCCATGCTTTACTTCCGCCCTGTCCATTGTATGCTTGTTGAAATTTATCTCTGCTGTGATGCAATGGAAAGGCTGATGGATTGAAAGTCAAAGAATTTGAGTTCACATTGTGATTCTTCTACCAACTGTCCTATGACTCTGGGAAAAATCACTTAATCTCTCATGGTTTAATTTTCCTTATCTATAAAACAAGGGAGATGGATTAGATGCCATCCAAGGCCCTTTCCATCCCTAAGTCTAGGATCTTAGATTCCTTATTTTTTTTTAATTTTAACTTCACTTGACTAATTAAGTTTAGACAAACAGGACACAGCATTTACAACAATAAGCCCAAAATAGATATGTTAGCTAAATATAAAAGGTCATACAACCAAAAAAAAATTAGAAAGTAAGAAATCAAGGTACCTGTCACAGCTATCATGGTGGAAGCATAGCATATTCTTAACTAGACAAAGGCTAGAGACATCACAAAAGTTAAAATATATTTTTCAATTACATAAACTTGACAAACATTTACATCACTATAACTAGGATAAAAAAAAGGTAATTGAAAATTAAGGGGAAAAGTCTTTGCATCAAATATCTCTGTCAAGGGGTTGATAGACTATATGGGAAATCAACACAAATATGTAAGGCCAGAATCATTTCTCAATAGATAAATGGTCAAATCATTAAATCAGTTCTCAAAAGAATAGTCATAAACTATATATATATATATATGTATATATATATATACATATATATATATATATATAAATTATGTGAACAATTATATGAAAGATTGCTCTAATTCATTAATAATAAGAGAAATGTGATTCAAAACAACTGTGATGTTTTATCTCATGCCAAAAAAAATTGGAGAAGATGAAAAAAGAAATAGTTGATGTTCTAGATGCTCTGAGGAGTCAGGCATATTAATCCATCATTGGAGTTGTGAAATAGTCCAAAGATTCTGGAAGGTAACTGGGAATTTTTAAAAGGATCAAAATGTCCATTCTCTTTGAATAAGAGATCCGATTGCATACTCTTATCAAGGTCAAACACAGAAAGAAAGATCTCATACATTCTGAAATATTCACGCTTTTGTGGAACCAAAGAATTGGTAACAAAGTAAATGCCCATTGATTGGGTGATAGATAACAAATTGTAGTATATGAATATAATGCAATATTACTGTAAAGAGCTTTAAAATTCCAAAATGATAAGACTGAATTTTAATCTTGAAATATTACAATCCACTGAAGAACTTGAGGAGAGAAATACTTGAACAGACCTATAATAATAATCATCATCATTATCATCATCAATATCAACAACAAATATTTATTGAGTACTTACTCTGTGTAGAATTCTATAATAGGCCCACCAGGAATACAGCAATGCATAAAGCATGTTCCTTTTACTATAGGAATTTACAGTCTGGTCACTGAAAAAAGAGTAGAGCTTAAATAGAGGGATAGAGAAAGGTAATACAAAAAGGGGCAATGTCAGGTAGGTGGTTCAGGGACTATTAAAATCTAGTCTGACTTATTGAGAGGATTTCCATCAGAAATAATAGATGGTAAGATAGAAAAGTGGTAAGAGTGAGAAGATATATATCTATATCTATCTATCTATCTATCTATCTATCTATCTATCTATCTATCTATATGTATGTGTGTGTATATATATATACATATATATATATATATATATATATATATATATATATATATGCTAGGCCAAAGAATCTCTTCTATAGACCTCTGAAAAGAGTTAAAGGTTTTTGAGTAGGAATATGTTTTGCAGAATTGGTATTTTAATTAGGCAGTGATATTTAGGATACATTAAAATAGGTGTGTTACAGTAGGAAGAAATCTGAATTTATAGAAAGAGTATCAAAGTTCAGATACCACAACTGTCACTTTCTACCTGTGTAACCTTTGGCACATGACTTAAACTTTCTATAAAATGGAAAGAAAGAAACAGATGATTTCTAAATTCCTTTCTATCTCTAAATATATGATTTAGGTAGAGAAAAAGGACAGGAAGATAAGTTACACAACCAATACAATGGTTCGGGGAGAGGCAGTGAGACCTAGAATCATATGACAGCATGAAAAGGTAGTAGAAATGGAAAAGAAAGGATGTGTGCACAGATATGAGAAATATTATAGAGTAAAAGTAGAAAGAATATGATGACTGATGGGATGTGACTGGTGAAAGGAATCAGGGAAGGGGATTTCAAGGCTGGATGACTGAATGATAGAGGAATAAGCAAGACCGGAAACAAGCAGGCCCAGAGGGAACTGGATTTGGTTGAAAGATAATTTTGTTTTAGACATGTTGAATCTAAGGTGATTAAGGGTCACCCAGCTGAAGATGTCCAGAAGGCAAAGAGAGGTGCTGGAGAGAATCTCAGAAAAGAGGTCAAGGCAAGAGATATAATATTGATAATAAAATAACAACTCACATTTTAGTTTTAGTAGTCACCAAACATCTCATTTATAAAACAAAAATTTTGTGAGGTATGTTATCCCCATTTTACAGCTGAGGAAAATTAAACTAAGAGGAATTACATAATATGTCAAGGGTTATCCAGCTTACAAGTACATGATGTAAAATTCAGACACAGATCTTTTTTAACTTCACATCCAGTGTTCTATTTACTATGCCAGATTGTTTCCCTAAGTATCAAGTGCTACAGAGGTCAAGGTAGACAAAGGAAAAAAATGGCCATGAGTTAGTTTAAGAAAACAAGGAAAAACTTGCATTTATTCCATGTACCCATGATTATCCAATCTATAAATATATGTTGACTTTTGCCAATGCTAATATCATCTTCATTCCCATAGTAAAGTTATTTATAATTGCCTTCAAAAAGATGCCTCTGACCCCTACTCTGAAAAGGTATGAAAAATAGTATAAGAAAGAAATGGGACTCTTTTTTCCCAAGCCCATAGGGAGGAAAGTGAAAGAATAAGAATTAATATAATACAGGAGGGAGCCTGTGGACCTTAAGTGATAGAGGAAAAATGTAGGAACTAGCAACCAAATAATAGTCCTAGGTAAGGAAAGAAGTCTGATTTGGGAAGATACTTGACAAATTGGAATACATCTAAAAGCTGGGTTATTAGAATAGTCAATTATTCAGTCAATCAACCAATAAATATTTAATAAGCACCAATATGTGCCAGATTGGAATACATCTTAAGTTGGGTGACTAGAATGATCAATTAGTCATTCAATCAGTCAATAAGCATTTATTAAGCACTAATATGTACGAGATCCTGTACTAAGCACTGGGTATACAAAGAAAAGAAAAAAAATAGTTCTTTTCCTTGAAGAGCCTGCATACTAATAGGGGAAGATAAAACGTATAAGAGGAAACTGCAATGGCTATGACAGGAGAGGGAAGATTTTGAGCATGAGACATAATGGAAAAGTCCATAGGAGTGCAAGAAGGTGAGAAATGAAGACCTCCTCAGATGGAGGCTCTGTTAAAAGTTCTCTGGCCCTCCAATCAAAGGGTGGGACCCCAAAGGCACAGAATGGTGATGAGCATGAGTTTCCAGTACTGAAGTGATCTTTCAGGATGAAACAACAACAACCAACAGTGATTTCTCTTCAAATTGATCCTGTTTGAATTCTATAGAGCATTCTTAATGACTTCCACCTCTTAGATACTCCTTCCTCTTTGGATTTTTGTGATACTGTTCTCCCCTAGTTCTCTGCCAACCTCTCTGATCAATACTCAGTCACTATTTCTGAGCAATATGATGCATGTTACTGTACATCACCCATAGCATCTCCCTTGGAGTATTGCAAGGATCTTTCTAAGGCTTTCTTTACCAGTGTTTCTATGCCAGTAATTCCCAGAGCCATACATCCCAGTGCCATTTATTTTCTGAACTACAGTACTATATTGTTGTTATTTAATCATTCAGCTGTGTCCAACTTTGTGTGACTTGTCCATTTTCTGGATCTGTCCATTTTCTTGGCAAAGGTACTAGACTGGTTGGACATTTCCTTCTCCAATGTGTTTTCATTTCACAGATGAGAAACTGAAGGAAGTAGGGGTGAAGTAACTTGCATAGGGTCACAGACTAATAAGTGTCTGAAATCAAATATGAACTCAGATCTTCCTGATTCTATCTGACTCTATCTACTGCCCCATGTACCTGCCCCAACACAGTCCTATATTACCAACTGCTCATTAGACATTTCAAAATAGATATCCCATAAGCATCCCAAACTCAGAATTTTTTATTTTACCCTCAAGAATCTACCTCCTTTCTAATTCTTAAAGGAACTATCATCCTTCTAGTAAGTTTGCAAGTTTTATGTCATCCTCACCTCCTTGGTTTTTTGCAGTGGACATATCCAATCAGTTGCCAAATCTTGTTGTTTGTTTCCATTCCAATTCATCCTGCCAAAGTGGGTTCCCTAAAGTGCAAGTCTGGCCATGGTACTTTCTGCTCAATAAACTTCAGTTTATCCCTATTACCTACAGGAAATATAAACAACTTTGTTTTGGCATTTGAAGCATTTCATGACCTTGTCCCAACTTACTTTCCAGTATTAAACATATTATTCCCTACCATGCAAACTATGATTCAACCAAATTGTCCTTTTGACTGTTCCTTATAAATGACAATCTATTACCTGTCTGTGTACTTTTATATTAATTGCTCCCAATGTCCTGAATATACTCCATACCTCCCCCTTTTAGTATCTCTGAATTTTTTCCCAAGGCTCATCACAGATGCTGCCTTATATTCCCCAAGTTCCTAATGCCATTTTCAAAAAAATAACTTGTGACTATTTTGTATCTTTTAAATGCCTCTCTATGTACTATATGTCCTCTTCAAGCAAATTGTAAACTCTCTGAGAACAAGGACTATTTTGATTTTCCTTTGTATCCTTAGGACTTAGTACATTGCATGGAACATGGTAGGTAAATGATTGGTTGATTGGTTCTTGATAGAAAACTGATTAAACTTATTCTACATGGCACAAAAGAGTAGGGATAGTAATCATGCTTAGAAACCATAGGCATAGATTTCACTTCAATGTAAGGAAATTCTGACAATTAGAGTTTTCCAGAAGTAGAGTGAGCTGCCACAAAAAGATATTGGGTCACTCATCACTGGAAGTATTCAAATGAAGGCAAGATGATATAGAGCAAAGCCCACAGGGCAGTGAGGAAAAATCCAAGATTTAAAATGTATAGATATATCATATTTAAATTTTAGCTCTACAACCATAAAGGGAAAGTATTATAAGCTGCCAAAGGAAAACCAGAAATCACTTACCAGGAACCAATAACCAGGATCACAGGAGACTCTTATAGAAGACAAGGAAAAAGCACAGAAACTAGAAGACAATATTCACAGAATTAAGATGCATAGACCATGAACCCAGATTTGTTTTCCTAGAAATATTCAGAATTTATTTCTTTATGAATAAAAGAGATGGACATTTGAGAAGCAAAATACTTTGAAAATTTTACAGGGATATATATCAACTTCATGGAAGCTTTTAAACAACAAATAAGCCTCCAAGAAAAAGGATAAATATTTAAAATAACCATGGCAAAATATTATTAACAAAATATGAGGTCCCTAAAAGCACTATAATAGATAAATTGCTAAAGATTTCAGAAGAATTTTTGAGATAGAGGAAAAAGACAGAAATGTAAGGAAGTTAAGGAAGGCAATGTAATCTGAAAGCAAAGCTTTTGTCTTTAATTATGAAGTTCAAATTCAATTAATCTACATAATTATAAATATAAGAAAGAGGAACTTTGTTTAGAGTGATTTTGCTAAGTTTGGTTTACTAATAGCAACTACAAAAACAAAAAGATATGTATTTGTTTTTAATGGAATGCTTAAAGACAAATCTAATAATTATGAGGCTAAATGTAAATGGGCTGAATTCCACAATAAAAGACAAAAGTCTCAGAATGTATTTAAAAAAAACAGAACCTACAATATGCTACTTCCAATTAGTACATTTAATAGAAAAAGATCTACATATTTCTAAGCAATTTTGGTCTACAATTTAGTGTGCTGTTGCCAAATCACAGAAGTAGCACTTACCAAGAAAACTTGAATTAATGTCAGAAAATAGCAAATGAGATTTTTAAGGTACATGTGATAAAATGTTTCTTTATAGGATGAGATCACATCAGTTTAAATTCATAGACATCTAGCACTGTAAATCAAAATTCATAAAGAAAATTCATAGATCAATGAAAGATAAAAAGGAAACTTAAAAATAATATTGGCATATTTTAACATATAGCATTTATTACCAGTATTTGAAAAATTAAAAAAACAAATAAAAATCTTTGCTTTTCATTGTTTAATACATTTCCAGAAAAATTAGTTACATATAGAACACAAAAAAGGACAAAGACAAATATAGAGAACAGAGGTTTTTATGCATGTTAAACATAGACTTAAAAAGTTCAAGTGATATATATTTAAGAACTAATTTTTTGGAAGAGTCTATAAAATTGATAAATGATTAACATGAAAAGTTTTCTCAAAAAAGAAAACTCAAATTGCCAAAATGAAAAAAAGAAAAAGAAAGATAAAAAAAAAAAAAGAAATCCAAAAAGCTATCAGATATCAGTATGCTATCTAGGAATATCTAGAAATATGGATATATAGAAATGTAAAGTACCGAAGTTACAAAAATAGTCATTATAAATAATATCCCAATTACAGAAAAAAAAAAATTATGTCATAAAAGAACTGCAAATAGACACTGGGCCTGAATAGGTCCTACCAAATTGTTTTTAGTATATATAATTCCTATGCTCTAAAAACTGTTTACAGCATAAAGAATGATGGTGGCTACCTGAATCATTTGTTTGGGCAAATAGGAAAAAATAAAGATAAGAGAAAAAAGACAATAGACCAACATATTTAATGAATATTGGTATACAAATTCAAAGAAAAATACTGGCAAATATATTTTTAAAATATCCATCAGGACTAAACAGCATAACTAAGTAAAGTGAAAAACTAACAGGACACCAGGAAAATAATCAATACAAGAAATCTTATTAAGAGAACAATAATGAATACATGACCATGCTATTAAATTCACGAAAAGATTTTTATTAAATTATAAGATCATTTTTATTAAAGTTTTTTTTCATTTTCAAAACATATGCATGTCTAATTTTTAAAAACTGACCCTTGCAATATCTTGTGCTTCAAATTTTTCCTCCATATCCTCTCCTAGATGGCAAGAATTCTAATATATGCTAAACATGTTAAAATATATTAAATCCAATATATGTATGTATATTTATACAATTATCATACTGAAAAAAAATCAGATCAAGAAAGGAAAAATTGAGAAATAAAACAAGATGCAAGCAAACAACAATAAAAAGAATAAAAATGTTATGTTGTGATCCATAGTCAGTTCCCCACAGTCTTCTCTCTGGGTGAAAATGGCTCTCTTCATCACAAATTCATTGAAACTGGCTTCAATCATCTCATTGTTGAAAAGAACCACGTTAATCAGTATTAATCATCATATAATCTTCTGTTGCTGTGTACAATGATCTCCTGGTTCTGTTCATTTTAGTCAGCATAAGTTCATGCAAGTCTCTCCAGACCTCTCTGAAATCATCTTGCTGTTTGTTTTTTATACAACTATAATATCCCATAATATTCATATACCATAACTTATTCAGTCATTCTCCAGCTGATGGGCATCCACTCAGTTTCCAGTTTCTTACCACTATGAAAAGGGCTGCACAAGCATTTAGCCCATGTGAGTCCCTTTCCCTACCTTATGATCTCTTTAGGATATAAGCACAGTAGAAACACTGCTAAATCAAAGAGTATACACAGTTTCATAGACATAGTTGGGCATAGTTCTGAAGTGCTCTTCAGGATGGTTGGATCAGTTCATAACTCCACCAACAATATATTAGTATTCCAGTTTTCCCTCAACCCCTCCAACATTCATCATTATCTTTTCCTATCATCTTAGCCAATCAGAGAGGTGTGTAGTAGTACCTCAGAGTTGTCTTAATTTGCATTTCTCTGATCAATAGTGATTTAAAGCACCTTTTCAAATGACTAGAAATGGTTTCAATTTCCTTCATCTGAAAATTATCTGTTCATACTCTTTGATCATATATCAATTGGAGAATGGCTTGAATTTTTATAAATTTGAGTCAGTTCTCAAAAGGAGAAATGAGACCTTTATCAAAACCCTTGAATGTAAATATTTTTCCCTGTTTGTTGTTTCCCTTGTAATCTTGTCTGCCTTGATTTTGTTTGTTAAAAAAAAAAAAAAAACCTTTTAAATTTGATATAATCAAAATATATCAAATCTGAGATGTAAACTATCCTATGTTCTTCTAATTGTCTTATAATCATCCTTTATATTTAAATCATGAATCCATTTCAACCTTTTCTTGTTATACAGTGTTAGGTATCTGTCAATGACTAATTTCTGCTATATTAATTTCCAATTTTCCCAGCAGTTTTTGTCAAATAGTGAGTTCTTATCTCAAAAGCTGGGGTTTTAGGGCTTGTCAAACACTCGATTGCTATAATTATTGACTATTTTTTCCTGTGAACCTAATCTATTCTATTTCTTAACCATGTCAAATGATTGTGAAGACCACTCCTTTATAATATAGTTCTAGGTCTGATACAGCTAGGCTCCCTTCATATGCATTTTCTTTCATTAATTCCCTTGAAATTCTTGACCTTCTGTTCATCCACATGAACTTTGTTATTTTTTTTCTAAATCTGTAAAATAATTTATTGGGTGTTTGATTGGTATGGCACTGAATAAGCAAATTAATTTATGTAGTATTGCCATTTTTACTATATTTGCTTGTCCTACCCATGAGTACTTGATATTTTTCCAATTGATTAGATCTGACTTTATTTGTGTGGAAAATGTACTTGTGTTCATATAGTACTTATGTTCATATAGTTCCTGACATTATTTTGGCAGCTGGACCGCACAATATTTTATATTATCTATAGGTATTTTAAGTAGAATTTCTGTTTGTATCTCTTGCTGCTCTTTTTTGGTAATATATAAAAATGCTGATGATTTATGTGGATTCATTTTGTATCTTGCAACTTGCTAAAGTTGTGAATTGTTTCTATAGTTTTTTTGTTGATTGTCTAGGATTCTCTAAGTATACTATCATATTATATGCAAAGAGTGATAATTTGATTTTCTCATTGCCTTCTCTAATTCCTTTAATCTCTTTTCTTCTTTTATTGCCAAAGCTAACATTTCTAATACAATATTGAATATTAATGGTGATAGTGGGCAACCTTGTTTCACCCTGATGTTACTAGTTTGTCCCCATTACATATGATGTTTGCTGATGGTTTGAAAAAAAAAAATACTACTAGGTGGTACGGTGGATAGATCCCGAGCCATGAAGTCATAAGGAACTGAGTTCAAATTTGATCTCAGACACTTAACACTTCCTACCCTGGGCAAGTCACTTAACCCCCAATTGCCTCAGCAAAAAATAAAATAAAATAAAATATTATTTATCATTTTAAGGAAAAAATCAATTTATTGCCATACTCTAGGGTTTTTAATAAGATTAGGTATTGATTTTGTCAAATATTTTTTCTGCATCTATTGAAATAATGATATATGATTTTTGTTAGTTTGGTTATTGATATAGGCAATTATGCTAATAGTTTTCCTAATATAGAACTAGCCCTGAATTCCTGGTATAATTTCTACTTGGTCATCGTGTATTATCCTGGGGATGACTTTCTATAATATCTTTGCTAACATTTTATTTAGTATTTTTGCATCAATATTCATTAGGGAAATTGGTTTATAATTTTCTTTCTCTCTTTTTACCCTACCTGGTTTGGGTATCAGCACCATATCTGTGCCATAAAAGGAATTTGATAGAACTCCTTCTTTTCCTATTTTTTTTTCAAATAGTTTGCATAGTATTGGAATTAATTGTTCTTTCAACGTTTGATAGAATTCACACGAAAATCCATCTGACCCTGGAAATTTTTTCTTGGGAAACTATTCAATTTCTTTTTCTAAAAAAAAAAAAAAAAAAAAAAGACTATTTCCATCTGGGCAATCTATATTTTATGAGTACTTCTCCATTTCACTTAAGCTATCAGATTTATTGGCATACATGTGGGTAAAATAACTCCTAAAATAACTCCTGCTCTAATTTCCTACTTATTGGTAGAAAGTTCTCCCTTTTCATTTTTGATACTAACAATTTGATTTTCCTCTTTCATTTTTCTAATCAAATTAACTAAAGGTTTATCTATTTTGTAGGGGTTTTTTTAATAAAACCAACTCTTAGTTTTGTTTATTACTTCAATAGTTTTTTTACTTTCAATTCATTAATCTCCCCTTTTATTTTCAGAATTTCAAATTTGATATTTAATTGCTGATAATTTAATTGAAATTTAATCAAATTTTATATGGTTAATTAATTGTTCTTTTTCTAACTTTTTTAGATGCATTTAGATTTATCTTTTCTTTCTCCATTTTATGCAAGTAAACACCAAGAGATACAAAATTTGCCCCAAGAATAGGTTTGGCTATATCCCACAAATTTTGATATGTTGTCTCATTATTGTCATTTTCTTGGATGAAATTATTGAGTGTGTCAATAATTTGTTCTTTTGCTGTTTCATTCATTCATTCTTTAGGATTAGATTATTAATTTCCAATTAATTTTGGTCTATTTTTCTCTGGCCTTTTATTGCATGTAATTTTTATTTCATCATGATCTGAAAGAAATGCATTTACTATTTCTGCCTTTCTGCATTTGATTTTGAGATTTTTAATGCCCTAATACATGGTCATTTTTTGTATAATTTCCAGGTACTGCTGAAAAAAAGTATATTCCTTTCTGTCTCCATTTAATTTTCTGCAAAGGTTTATCATACCTAATATTTTTGAATTCTATTTAGCTTCCTAACTTCTTTCTTATTTATTTTTTTATTCAATTTATCTAGTTCTGAGAGAGCAAGGTTGAGATCCCCCACTAGTAAGAAAAAAGTTTTGCTATTTCTTCTTGCAGTTCTCTTAAATTCTCTAGGAATTTGGCTGCTATAGCACTTGGTGCATATATGTTGTATTGATATTAATTAATTATCTATGGGACCTTTTAGTAGGATGTATGTTAGGTTCTTACTAAGTACTAATGAGATAATGAGATGATAAGTTCTTACTAAGTACTAAGGCAGTACTTGACAATTCTCTAGTTCCGGCCTTTACTGGGAGTTTTACTTCTGTAACCTCCTGGGGAGGAGTTTGCATGCTTAGGAGGAGCAAGTTCATTGGTTGAAGTAATTTTCCCCAGAAGCCCTTGCGTTATCCCACACCCATTCTCTGGGAAGATAAAAAAGGGCGGCACTCGAGAGATAGAGAGAGTCTTGTCTGGACCAGAGTTGAGGTGGCTCTCTGGAGGAAAGAAGAGTCTCTGCTCTAGGCCAGAGTTGAGGTGGCTCTCTGGAGGAAGAAGTCTC
The DNA here is from genome assembly GCF_048593235.1 of Sminthopsis crassicaudata. Taxonomy (NCBI): domain Eukaryota; kingdom Metazoa; phylum Chordata; class Mammalia; order Dasyuromorphia; family Dasyuridae; genus Sminthopsis; species Sminthopsis crassicaudata. The sequence goes on from NC_133619.1 coordinate 524,142,618, forward strand.
TCCTCTAGACCAGAGAGCACTCAGCAGTTTCTGGAGACAACAGCACGTTACAGATGTAGTTTCCTTCCTTATCTCTTTTAATTAGATCTATTTTTGTTTTTATTTGATCTAAGACCAGGATCACTCCCCCTGCTTTTTTTTTTTTTTTTTTTTTTTTTTTTTTACTTCAGCTGAAGCATAACAGATTCTGCTCCAGCCTTTTACCTTTACTCTGAGTGTATCACTTTGCTTTAATGTGTTTCTTGTAAAAAAAAAAATTCTCCCTTTGGGAGTTCATCTGGAGATGCTTTGCCTTTAGGTCCTCAGGGTTTGAGGTCTGTTCTTCTCTTTCTCATAAATGTTATCTCTAGTTGGAATTTTTTTTTTCTTTTTTGTTCATTTTTCTTTTAAATGTTGAGGTCTTCTTTTAGGGCAAAGAGGTGCCCTGGGACAGGTGCTGCTGACTGACTTCCTGGTGATGAATAGATGAGATCCGGTCCTGTGTTTTTCTGGTGTTCAGAGGCTATTTGCCTTTTGTATTTGCTTTCGATGTCTCACAGCTAATCTGCTGATTCACTGGCTTGCAACCAGGATGGAGTAATCTAAGAGCCTCCCACTAGATTCCCTGGTGTGCAGAATACTCTGGCTCCCTGCTGCACTGCATCTACACTTTGCCATCTCCCCCCTGCCCAATTGAAACAGATATTTTTTGAAGTTCTTCCAAAGTATCTTCTCCTGGAAATGTGTTACACTTTAAATATTTGTGGGTAATGTCATACAAGACCAGTTCAGAGGCTTGATCTAATGTTGATTAGAAGAATACTATGAGGAGCTCAGATAAAGACATGTCTACTCTCTGTCATCTTGGCTCTGCCCCTATAAGTTTCTTTTAAATTTAAATATTGAAATAGAAATATCTTTTGATGATGAAAACATATATCTAAAGTCATAATTTAATATTATATACCACTGAGAACCAGTAGAGGCAATCTCATTAAAAAAACATTAGATGAGGATGTCCATTTTTCATTGCTCCTGTTTAACAGTTCTAGATACCTTTAAAATAGCAATAATCAACAAATCAATAAGCATGTATTAAGTACCTATTTTATGCTAGGCATTTATCCTATACAATAGAAATACAACAACAAGAAAAAGACAAAAACAGTTCCTGCTCTCAAAAACTTAATCTAATAGTATATACTATATGCAAATGATTAAGGACAAACAAGATGTACACAGTATAAATTAGGAAGAATCTCAAAGGAAGGCTCCAACATTAAGAAGGGTTTTAGTAGAAGGTCGAATTTTAGCTGAGACTTGCAGAAATCCAAAGAACATCAAGAGGCAGAAGAGAAATAATGGAGGACAGTCAGTGAAAATCTATAGTCAGAAAATAGAGTGTTTTGGGTATTTAGAGAGAAAATAAAGGGAAACTTATGTGAAGGAGGGAAAGGTATAGAAATAGCAAAATTAAGAAGGAAGAAGATTATAGAGATCTTTAAAATCCAAAAAGAATTTTCTATTTGATCCTGGAGGTGATAGGGAAACACTGGAGTTTAGTGAATGGAGGGAAAGAACGACATGGTCAAATCTTTGATTTAGGAACATCAATTTGACAGTTAAGTGGAGATAGACTAGAGTAGGAAGAGACTTGAGTTAGAGACATCAACTAAAAAGCTATCGTAAAAGTCTAGGCATGAAGTGATAAAAGACTCCATGAGGATGGTGGCAAGGTCAGAGGAAAGAAGGGGAATATGATAGAGATATTATAAAAATGGGATCAATAGGAGTTGGCAACCAATTATATGGAGGAGAGTATGTGATAGTGTAAGGAGAATACTTAGGTTGTGAACCTGGGTGATTGGTCGGTACCTTTGGCAGTAAAAAGAAACTCAATATCGGTGGAGAGTTTAGGCAAAATTATCATGAATTCTGTTTTGGATTTGTTGAGTTTAAGATGTAAACAGGATATCCAGTTTAAGATGTTCAATAGGTATTGAAGATGAGAGAATAGAGATCAGAACTAGATAAATAGAATTGAGTATTATTGGCATAAAAGTGATAATAAAATCCATGGAAATTGATGAGATCATCAAGTAAAAACATAAAGGTACAAGGAAAAGGGACTCATCTGTATGTGTCAGCAGCATGATAGAAAATGCTAGTCTACTGAAAAAAAAATAGCTGTGGATAACGGTTAATTATGAAAAGAGAGGCACCCCATGGAATTAGGAAGATCTGGATTCAAGTCTTGCTTTGGACACATGCTTGCTCTGTGACCCTAAATCAATAACTACTTCTTACTGTCCTAAGCAATTTTCTAAGACTGCAGATTGCAGAGAAGTTACCCATCTGCATTTTTAAAGGTAATTTACTGGCCTTATGGCAGTGAAATAGCAAGTACCGACAAACAAATAAACAGATAAGATAAATAGATAAATAAACAAATAAGTAAATTCCAGTTTCAAAAAAAAAATTGATGTTTCTATATCCCAGCAAGAATCAAGGCAAACTACTGGAAAGAAAATGTTGGGTTTTGAATTGTCTAACCTACAATAGAAGTACCTGAGGCAGAGCTCTTAACCAATGGCACTTTTATTAAAGGGTCCATGATTCTTTCTAATAAAGTAGATCCCAGATCTTCCTCACAATCTGAGATGCCTCCTTCCCCCAAGGCCTTATTTTTATAAGGTTTAATATACCTAACACTCTAGAGGGGCTACACAAAATTCTGAATCCTGCTGATAGATAAGCCTTACTTCAAGGGCCAAAATTTAAGATAGGCAGGGCAAGAGTCATTTCTGGTGACCAAAAGGTCATAATATGGTCATCTACCCATATTGGACAAAAGGGGGTGGCCCAAAGACATAAAAATAAATTGAGGGACTTTTTAAAGAATCAAGGCATCCTAGCCATACTAGGTTTGGACATGGAATTTTAAATAAAACAGGATGGAGATATTTCTGTCAGCATTCTTGTTGTTGCACAAGTAAGCTTCATAACTGGTAAACAAATAGTGAACATTACATTAAAGGTTGAGACTAGCTATAAATGTCTACTATTAACACACATTTTATCTAATTATTCCTACATTGATTCACATAAAATATCAAAATGTTTAGTACTGATTAGAATAGAGTAGGGATCCAAATGAATCCTTTCTCATAAGAAATAAAATATATCAAATGTTTCCATATTAACTTATCAGGCATACAAGAAATTTATAAAAAGACAACTTCAAAAAGATTTTGAGCACTATCAAGGAAAAACTGAACAGGCAGAAATATCTCCATTGTTCATGATTAAGTTGAGCAAGTATAATGCAATACCAATAAATTATTTCATAAAATTATGAATTCTAACAGAATAAATGATTTGGATATTTTAAAAAATAATTAAACTAGAAAGACAAGGAATAGTTTGCTTTATTTAAAAAGAAGATTTTTTTTTTCCATCCAAGAGAAATAACTGAAAACAAAGTTGGTAAACTCTATTATGCAAAAATAAAAAGGTTTTGTGCAAGAAAAAGTTGTATTTCTAAAATGAAAAGAAACAGGCTCTGAAAAATGTGCACTAAGTTTATCAGATCAAAGTTTGATACCCAACATACATAAGAAATTAATATATGCCTATGTTTCTATCATATACCCTAATGAAGCAAGAAGCATAAACATACATATATAGTCATACATATATGTACATGAGGCAGCCAGATGGTAGATAGTTGATAGAGGGCTGAGCTTGGAGTCAAGAAGACTTATCTTCCTAAATTCAAAGCCAGCCTCAGATACCTCCTAGTTGTGTGACCCTGAGCAAGTCACTTAACCCTGTTTGACTTAGGAAATGGCAAAACTACTCTAGTATCTCTGTCAAGAAAACTTTAATTAGAGTTGGGCACAACTGAAACAATTGAACAACTTCTGGCTTCTAAGGCCAGCTTCCTATCACTACTTTATATTCCCTTGTGCATATATTTGTGCACACACAGCTAGCTATATCCAAGGCATGGAACCATATCCAAATTACGAAGTATCTAAGAGGTAATAAGTATGCTTACAACTGCTAAGTCCTAAGCAACATTCTAAGACTACAAATTGCAGAGAGATTGCCCATCTACATTGATAGAGGTAATTAAATCAGAGAGAATTCCCTATGCTGACTTTGCAAGCCTAGATAAATAAAAGTCCAGATAAAGACAAATGTCCAAACAACTAGAACTTTCTAGCAGTTGAATAGATTTCTTAACAATCTAGTGATTTCTCTGTCACTGAAAGTATTCCAGCTGTGGCTCATAGAATTATAGCTTTAGAGCTATAGGAACCTTAGAGATCATTTAATACAATCCCCTTGCTTTGCAGATGAGGAAACTGAGATCCAGAAAGTTTAAGTAGTCTGACCTTTCTATCATTATTTGATAGAAATTTAATGGAATGATTTGAAATATGTCATAGGCAATTGACTCAAGAGAATGCTGGGGTCCCTTCTAACTCTGAAAGCCTTGGCTCTGAGGAAATATCATAGGCATATCCTGAAAGTTTTAGTTAATGGTGATATATGGGACATACCAAACAAATAGGGGTCATGCAACCAGCAGCCATATTCCAGGAGCCAGAAAAAGAAGAGGAAAAAAGTAAGCTATGTTTCCCTGCAAATGATGTGCTGTGACAACTTCAGCTCCTTAATAACCCAGAAACACACACATACGCACATAGTATCAGGGTTTAATTAGCACACTCGAGAAAACAAATGCTAATAATTGATTACTGCATGAGAATGAGCCATGAGAGAATTACAGAGCTGAGTTTTCTCCTGGCAAGCTCCTTTTGCAGCAGTGATTAGCACATCATAGTTTCCCCCAAAGAATCGTGCACAAAAATGCTCCCCATCCAAATTGATTCTTACCTTTAATTCACTGGTGATGTAAATAGACTGTCTATTAAAAGAACAATCGAATCTTTGAGTTAAAAGGTACTTTAGAGGTCACTAAGCCCATCTTTTACATGAAACATGGATCTGCTTCTTCAGTTTCTCCCATCAATGGTTGTCTGGGTTCTGCTTGCACAGGTCTAATAACAGCAAGCAGCCCATTGCATTTGCAGACTTTTTTATTGTTGAAATACTCTTAATTCTGTTTATCCAGTATATCCCAGTTGTTCATTCCTTGATTACTTAATTTTTATTTTTGTCATTTCTTTAATTGGATCCTTTTCAATAGTCTTTACTGTTGACCTATGTCTTGCTATCACTAACTTAATAATATTTATTGATATTGCTCCATAATAACATTGATATAGTGTTTTATGTTTTGCAAAGTGCTTTACAAATATCTTCTCATTTTATCTTCACAGTAGCCCTGGGAAGTAAGTCCTATTATTATCCTAATTTTATATATGAAGAGACCAAGACAGAGGTATTAAGTGGCAAATTTCCTGAGATAACATAACTAATAAGTACCTGAAGCCAAATTTGAAGTAGGGTCTTCTTGATTTCAGGTATAGCACCACAGTGGGCCTACCCTACTTTTAGCTGCTTCAATCTTAATTTAAGATTGAAATCCTAGAATCTCAGGAATAGAAGGGAACAGAGTTATCTAGTCCAAATTGACCATACATAGAAATCCCCTCTCTAACATATATGATAAGTAACCATTTAGCCTCTCCTTGAAGGATTAATACCAGAGCCTTCACTGACTTCTAAGATAGCCTATCCTACTTTGAAATAAGTGTAAACATCAAAGCCTACATCTTAGCCACTTCTATTTGTTTTTCCTAATTCTACTCCACAGACCCAGAGAGAACCAATTGAATCAGTGGAGAGAGTACCAACCCTGGATTGAGAAAGACTCATCTTTTAAGAATTTAGATTCTGTACCACTTGGTGCTTATATGTTTAATACTGATACTGCTTCATTATCTATGCTACCCTTTAGCAGGATATAATGCCCTTTCTTATCTCTTTTAATTAGATCAATTTTTGTTTTTGCTTGATCTGAGATGAGGATGGCTACCCCTGCTTTTTTGGCTTTGCCTGAAGCATAGTAGATTCTGCTCCACCCTTTTACTTTTAGTTTGAATGTATCACCCTGTTTCAGGTGTGTTTCCTATAAACAACATATAGTAGGATTCTGGCTTTTAATCCAGTCTGCTAACTGCTTCCTCTTTATGAGGGAGTTTGCCCCATTCACATTTATGGTTAAAAGGACTAATTCTATATTGCTTGCCATTTTGTTAACCTCTGCTTATGCTTTTCTCCTTTCCTTCCCTCTTACCCCCCTACCCAATATTAAACTTGGGAATACCACTTGCTTTTCATAGCCCTCCCTTTTTAGTATCCCTCCCTCACCTTAAAGTTCCTCCCCTTATTTTACCCCTTTTTCTCACAATTTCTGTATTGCCTTCCCCTTAGCTTACTCCTTCCCTCTCACTTTTCAATGAAGTGGAAGAAGTTTCACCATAAATCGAATATGTCTATTAATACACACTATGTTCATCCCCCTCCTTTCTTTCTTTGCCTCTTCATGAGATGTAGTACCATCACTTTAACCTTTTTTATAATATAATTTCCTTTCCACCTCTAGTTTCTAGGACAAATTATACATGTGTTCTTTATATATCTTTATGGCAGAAATATAGTTCTCAAGATTACTTTTTACCTTTTTAGGAATCTCTTTAGTTATGTATTTGAAGATCAAACATTTTGTGTAGATCTGGTTTTTTCATCAAGAATAGATGAAATTCATTTATTTTGTTAAATGTCCATCTTCTTCCCTGGAAAAAGATGCTCATTTTTGCTGGGCAAGTTATTCTTGGCTACATACCAAGTTCCTTAGCCTTTCGGAATATCATGTTCCAGGCCCTTCACTCCTTTAATGTGGATGCTGCTAGGTCCTGGGTTATCCTTATTGTGGCTTCTCCATATCTGAATTGCTTTTTTCTAGCAGCTTCCAATATGTTTTCCTTTGTCTGATGGTTCTTGAACTTGGCCACTATATTTCTTGGCATTTTGATTTTAGGGTCCTTTTCAGTAGGTGATCGATAAATGTACAGGAAGAGTTGGATTCAGAAGGTAAAAATAACAGTTTACACTCATTTCTCAGTGTTCCTTTTCTGGGTGTAGCTGATTCTGTCCATCATTAATCAATAATAAAATTAATAAAATATATATATATACATTCATATAAAAATATAATAAATAAATAAATTTGACAAAAAAAAAAAAAAGAAAAGAAAAGAAAGAAAGAAAGACTCATCTTCGTGCCTTCAAATTTGGTCTCAGATACTTACTAGCTATTTGACACTATTTGTCTCAGTTTCCGCAACTGTAAAATGAGTGGGAAAGGAAATGGCAAACCTCTTCAGTATCTCTGCCAAAAAAAACTCCAATACAAACAATTGGACATTACTAAAATAACACAACAACATCATCATTCTCTACCTTGCTCTTTCCTACAAAAACACCAAGTCCAAAGAACTTCTCCAGTGCCTTTCCATAGCATCTTTATTATCTTGGTCACTCTCCTCTGAATATACTTTAGCTTGATTTGAAAAGGACTTTAGCAGTCAACTTTCCATGTGATTAAAAACTCCTTCATAGTATCCCTAACCAATGATTATGCAGCAGAGCACATAATGGAAGGAAGAATGGAATTGGAAAACTCCTCTGGAGTCCATGCCACACTTCCTTAAACATAGTACCCAGAGTAGAACCTAATAATACTCCATATGTGATCTAATCAGGGCAGGGCAGAGGGGAATCATGGACTCCCTCATTCAGAACATTATGCTAATTATCCCAGCATATTTTTGACTGCCATATCACATTGACTCATAATGAGTTTGAATTCAACTCTTATTCTGAATAAGTAATTCTCTTAACTCTCTTCCCTTAGAACCTCACAAAAGTTTACAGTGAGCAGTTTCCTTATCCCATCTGTATGATCACCTCAACTTCACAATAACTTTGGAGACTTAGAGCAAAGAAAAGTTAGATTGTCTATGTAACTTCAGGCATGTTATTTGATTTTTCTGGTACTCATTTTTTAAATCGATGATGTTGTAATAGTAATTGTTTTCCTGGCTTGGCTCACTTCAATCTACATCAGTTTATATTGTCTTACCAGATTTCTCTGAACCCATCACTTTGTTTCTTAAAATAAAGCAGTATTTCATTACATTACTACAACAAAACATTCCCCCAATTGATGGGCACACCTTTAGCTTTCAATTATTTGCCACTACCAAAAAAACTTCTAGAAAATCATATAAGATCTTTCTCTCTTTTTTATGTCTTTGGATACTCAAATTTTTCTGAGTAGACTCAGAATCTGAAAGAAACTTAGTGACTATTTAGTCAAACCCATATCTGAAAAAGAATCTCTTCAACAACATAATAAATATGCATCCAACTGTTTCCTGAATACCTTTAGTGAATAAGATTTTACAATCTCTTAACATAGCCCATTTCACTTTTGAACAGCTCTAAATATTAGTAATTTCCCATGTTGAACCTAAATTTTTCTCTGAATCTCCAATTCTTCCTAGTATTTTTCTCTGGAACTATACAGAATAAGACTAATTCTCTTCTGGGTATTAGTCCTTTAAATACCTGAAGATCATTGTCATGCCCCCAAACCAGTCTTCTCATCTCCAAACTAAAATATTCTTATTTCCTTTAAATAATGCTCATATGGCATAGACTCAAGGTCCTTAACTGTTCTAGTGGTCTTCCTCTGAATGCTCTCTTAGTATTTTTTTCCTATTCCTAGAAGACAGACTTCTCTTAATGTGACCTAAGCTCACCTTGATGAGGTTAGTGGCAGGTTCAGGGTTCAGAGAATCAAATGAAAAGGTTCAGGGTTATGTCCCCCAGGATTTGGCACAGGGCAGGGAGTTGTGGGAACCCCCCTTCCAGCAGCATTGAGGTCCTTCATAAATGAATTTATGAACCCAAAAAGCTAGACTGGCAAAAAGAAGTTTATTATTGGCATTGGGAAGTCAGCCTTTGCTATGCATGAATAGAAAGATTGAATTCCTTAGTGGCAAGGTATGACAGAGAAGGAAAGTTTCTAGCAGAGAATTCCTCAGTATTTGTGGTGAAAAAGAAATCTGGAAAATGGAGGATGTTAACTGATCTAAGAAGAGTAAATGAACAGATGGAAACAGAGTTCAGCCTGGACTTCCATCTCCTACTCAGTTGCCAAGAGAATGGCCTCTTTGGGTTATAGATATTAAGGATTGTTTCTATTCTATCCTTCTAGATAAAAAGGATATGAAAAGATTTGCTTTTTCAGTGCCTAGTGTTAATTTGGCTGAGCCTTATAAAAGATATGAATGGACAGTTTTGCCACAGGGAATGAAAAACAGCCCTACTATGTACCAAATGTATATTGCTGCTGCTCTTGCTCCAGTAAGAAAAGCATTTCCAAAAGTAATATTGTTACATTATATGGATGATATTTGGGATGTGCACCTGAGGAACAAATATTAGAAGCATATCTACAAAAGACCATGGAAACACTAAAGTACTACAAACTGCATATAGCTACAGAAAAAATTCAAAGACATGCTCCTTTTCAATATTTAGGATATGAAGTATATTCTAAGACACTCACAGTACAAAAGCTTTCTTTAAGAACAGAGAAGTTGAACATCTTAAATGATTTTCAAAAATTAATAGGAGATATCCAATGGATGGGTCCAGTGTTAGGCTTAACTACCAATCAACTACAATCTCTATGTGACATTTTAAGGGGAGACAGTGCTTTAAATTCACCACGCCAGCTTACAAAAGAAGCACAAGAGGCTTTGAGAGAAGTTGAACTGGCTTTATCCAATGTGGTTGAAAGAGTCACTCAAAAACCCTTGGAAATATCAGTTTTTGCTACAAAAGAGGCACCCACAGCAGTCCTTCATCAAGGAGACAGTGTGATCGAATGGGTAAACCTCTCAGCACAACCAGAACAAAGCCTTACTCCTTACCCAGTGCTTGTGGCTAGAATTTTATTAAAGGCCATTAAGAAAGTAGTACTATTATCTGGGATAAGTCCTGAAAAAATATACACATTCTATACTAACGCACAAATTAATGTATGCTGTGAGACCATCCTAGAATGGCAAATTTTATTGGCCAGAGCTCCAAATTTTGCACCTGGGTCTCCATTAAAGATAACCCGGCTACTACATAATTGGTGATGGATTTTTGAAGAAAAGGTTTCTAAGGTTCCTCTTAAAGGACCAACAATCTTTACAGACGCCTCCAAAGAAAATATTTGTGCTGTATACTCTCATGATTTAACCATAAAGAGAGTAGTCAGGACTCCTTTTCAGTCCACTCAGCAGAATGAATTATTTGCTATCATGCTAGCTCTTATTACCCAGGAGACGTAAATATAATTACTGACTCAGCCTATTCAGTAGGTGTAGTACAAAGAATTGTCACAGCCCAAATAAAATTTGCAGCCTCTAATATTTATCAGCTCTTTAAGGAACTTCAAGAGCAAGTGAGAAAACATCCAGGCAAAATTTATATCTTGCATGTCCACTCACATAGTGGACTTCCAGGTCCTATTTTTGATGGAAATTCAAAGGCAGATAGCCTTCTAATCATGTTAGCCAGTAGTCCTTTATTTCAGGAAGCACAAGAATCTCATTCTAACTATCATCAGGCTGCTCGAGCTTTATGTTTACAATTTGGAATCACAAGAGAGGAAGCTAGGAGCACAGTAAAAAGCTGTACAGCTTATCTTCCTTTCCACGCTCCTATACTCCCTCCAGGAAGAATTCTCATGGTTTGACACCCAATGAAATCTGGCAAATGGATGTGACCCACTATAAATCTTTTGGTCGTCTGTCTTTCATCCATGTGGTAGTAGATACCTTTTCAGGATTCACTTTTGCAGTGCCAACAGCAAAAGAGACAGCCCGAGTGGTCACTGAATTCCTTATCCAAGCATTTGCAATTATGGGTGTGCCACAAGAAATAAAGACAGATAATGGACCTGCATATAGTTCTAAACATTTTGCGCACTTCTGTTCCCAGTATAAGATATTATACATTACTGGAATACCTTTTAATCCGCAAGTTCAGGCAATAGTAGAGAGAAGAAACAGAGACATTAAGACACTCCTCCAAAAACAAAAGAAAGGGGGAGCCACAGGTAGCCCTAGGGAACTTCTAAATTTAGTTCTCTATACCATTAATTTTCTAATTTTTGACAAAGATGCACTGGCTCTGGCAGACAGGTTTTATAACCCACCAGAAGGGCAGTGTCCAGTGTGAGCAGCTCCATTGTCCTTAGCTAATCGCCAGGTGATGTGGAGAGACCCAGAAAGTGGTTAATGGAAGGGACCAGATAGGTTAACTGCTTGGGGGAGAGGGTTTGCTTGTATTTCTTCAGATGGAGAAGGAATCAGATGGGTGCCAACGAGTTGTATTCACCTTGTCCATCAGAGAGAGACAGAAAAAGAGAAAAACCCTAAAACAAAGGAGAAGATCTAAGAAACATCTGACACTGAAAGAGCATGGCTGATAAGGAGTCTGTTAAAGATTCCCTAACACAAGATAAGACTGTTAAAGAACTTTAAAAGCAGCAGGAATCATTGGATTTCCTAATACAAGGTGAAACTAATGGACAATGGACTTATGGACATGTATAAATTCTTAATTTATGATTATTTGATCATGTTATTTGTTACATACTTCTAGCATATGTTATGTTACTATGTTGTAAGAGCCCTTTAAATGGGCGCCACAGTGCATTGGGAGATTGAGTGGTCCGGAAGTAATTTCTATGGATATTAGGACTGCCTTGTAGGTGGGATCCTGTCCATTTTGAGATAGCTTTGTAATGGGTGACTCTCTCGCTGATTGGCTGTGTGTGTGACCTCACAGGCCCTATGTAAGCCCACTGCAGGCAGCAGTCGCTCTCTTTAACCTAGCGCTCTTCACCCTGGCTCCCTAGCCTGGGTGGCCAAGCCAAGATGGATAGCCAAAAGAGGTAAAGATTTTGGTAGTGAACACGAGGGTCTTCTGACCAGGTGTTCAGTAGGGAACCAACAAGTCAGAGCATCAGTTAGGGCATTATGTGAGTAGGTATAATAAAGGCTTTTAAGATTACACGTGGTTGTTCTTGAGTGCGGTACCGGTTATTAAGCTATAGATTCAAGAGATTGTGGCCAGAGACCTTTGAAGGCCTCAGAGGAGGTGAGCCGGGTAGAGTTCACATTGCAAAGGACAGTGGTCAAAGGTACTCTGGTGGGTCTAGGACAGACTAGTAATTGTAACTGCCAGGAGAGCACATTACACTATGTATTTATGTAATTTATGTAATTATGTGTAATACCTCCCATATTGATGGATTTATGTTTCAAGGTCATGACCACCCTATGTTCTAAATCAAAAGAAAGGGGAAGATGTTAGAATTACAAGGTGAGAACTCAGGTTATCTGGGCAATTCTCTAGCTCAGAATTCACACCTTTAGTTCTGGCCTTTAGGGGGAGTTTACACCTTTGAACTTCTGAGGAGGAGTTTACATATTTAAAGGAGTTTATACCTTTAAAAGGAGTTCTGAAAAGGGGTTTACACAACCTTTAAAAGGAGCAAGTTCATTGGCTGAAGTAATTTTCCCACAAGCCCCTGAGTTCTCACATGCCCATTCTCTGGGAGGATAAAAGAAGACAACATTGGTCTCAGAGAAGTAGTCTGGTTTGGGGAAGGACAAGAGCTGGAGGAGATTCAGAGCTCCCAAGAAACCTGCTCACAGAGAAAAGATTATACAGAAAAGAGATTCCCCTCCCAGAGAAGGACTACAACTGAGAGACGCCAGAACTTTACAGCATATAATATTATTTTTTAAATTGATTCAGTGACTACTCTCAGATTTCATGAAGAATCATTCCTTCTATAGTATGTCTCTCCTGTGGATATATGGTCAAGAAAAACTGAAAAGAAAAAAAAGAAAAAGAAGTAATCTTGCCTAACCATCTACCACCATGACCAAAACTACCATTTGGAGGTCAATGTTACAAGAAATGGAAGTAGATCATTAACGACCCAGATAACTTACTCACACATGTATTAGGACTGGCTTTTCTAGATCCAAATAATACCTCATGGGAAATAGACTGTTACCACCCTAGAGAGTTTAGAAGCAGTTTTATATCAAGAGAGCACTGGATGCCAGATGTCTAATTGCATTTACCAGTAGAGGACTCAATAATAGTGAGACTAGTCTTCTCTTCCATAAACTAGAGTATTTGACTTTGAAAAGTAGATTTTCACTGATAGGGTCAAAACTATGTATACAGAGCTTACACTCAAGTTTGGACAGACAACAATCCATGGATAAATTCTGACAAGCACAAAGATGAATGATCCAATCAAAGTGGCACTAGTTAACTCTAAACTAGTCCAAGAAGGGCAATGTGGATGCAGATGCCCTGTCCCATGGGCTATAGGTATTGGAAATCTTGGAGATGTTCATATGCATACTATGAAACAAGTGAGGATGCTAAGCTCAAAAGGGTGCAGCCGAGAACTGGGATTTCCTTTGGAGAGTCAACCATCTATCTATTGACATAAAAATCATGGAGTTGAATCAATCCCCATCCTCTTTAGTCTTTGGATGCTTGCCAGTTAAAATGAACTTCTGTTTAAAAAATTTTGAAGAAGAGTACAGGCCATGAAAAGGAAATATTATCTTTAGAGGCTTCATTCCTTTGATAGCAACCTGAAAGTAGAAGAACGTAGAGATATACTGTGTGGAAGACTATACTAGAGCATAATTGATTTAATATTGATGTTTCTCAAGACCTACTGAAGCATGTCCATGAAAATACTCCATGATAATTTTAGACACTCAGGCCTAAAGCGGCCATCATGGGCTAATGTGTATTAGATGTGTATGAGAAGTGTGAAACCTATGTTTGAATGTATTCAGAGAAAAGTGCTACCAAATGCTACTATTAATCTGAAGAGTATAGGTCCCAGCAAGCCTCAAAAGTTGGGGCCCTTACTTTTTAATCTCTGTAAAGTGGTAAGGAAAACGAATATGTAGTAGTATCAGAATATTATTCACAGGCCTGACTTACCCAGAACCAAAACACTGCTATAGTATAGCCAAGGTAAAGTGGGAGAAGTATTTTTTTGTGTGTTTGACTTCCTTGTCATTCTGATCAAGGTCAATATTTTGAAAAACAGGACCTAGATGTACACAAATATTTATAGTAGTTCTTTTTGTAATAGTCCAAAACAGGAAAATAAGGAAGTGTTTTCTTATTAAAGGTTGACTAAGCAAATTATGTCATTCAAATATAATGGAATGTTATCACTCCATAAAATATAATGAAATGAACAATTTCTAAGGAAAATGAAAAGACCTCTATAAATTGATGCAGAGTGGAGTGAATAGAAGTAGGAGAACAATTTATACAATAATAACATTATATAGAAAAATAACTTTGAAAGACTTTAGAATTCTAATCAATATGATGATAAACCACAAGTCCGGAAAAATGAAGATTAAACATGCCATTTACTTCTTGCCAAACACATAGATAATGGATTTAAAATGTGAAGAAAGAATCCTCTTTGAGGATAGCCAATGTGGGAATTTGTTTTACTGGACTATCCATATTATGATATAGGTTTTATTTTGCAGGATATTTGGTCATCATTGTTCAATTGGCAGAAATCAAGAAGTCTATAACTCCTTTACCAAACTAGAGGAGACCTGCAATCAAATTGTTTTAATTCATACTACCAAATATTCTATACTAACCCTAAGACCTAAACTGAAGATTATGTATACAGACAGTTGTATTTATGAAAGTAGACTATTTTGCAGACCTCTGGAGAAAGGAGGGAGAAAGGGGACCAGAAGCCAGGGGAAGAAGGGAAAGGGGCTATAGTTCATGGACACATGGAATCAGCAAAGAAAGAAGAGCAAGAGTTGGTTTATGAGAGAAAAACAAATGACCACTATTTTATTCATCATCTGCTGTCCATATTTAGTTAAATTGATTATTAAATTGATTATTAATTACCCAGAAATTATGGCTCTTGTACTTTTCATATGTCACAACACTTTTGCCTTCCAGAATCTCAAATTTCCTTCAAAGTCCAACTTAAATACTCTTTCATAATACAGTCCAACTTAAATACTCTTTCATAATACTCCTGATGCCCCAAATCATTTTGTATTTATTAAGTATACATTTATGTGTGTGTATATTTGTGTATGTGTATATATGTATAATTATACACATGAATATATATATATACATGTATAGGTTCTATATATTTATTTTTCATATATTTAAATACACATACTCTGTACATGTCTCCCCCTAGAAAATAGAAGCCTCATGAGGGCAAGAAGTAGTAGCACTTTAGTCTCAGTGTCTTCAGCATTCAGCACAGTGCCTAACATATAAGTGCTTAGTGAATACTTGTTGAGTGATACATTGAAGAGGCCTACCCACTAAAGCAGAAGTCACATACATAGCTGACCAATTTCACACTGGTCATCTGGGATCATCCATGGGCTCAGAATTAAAACTGAAGTCCAGGAATTTGAGGATAGTAGGAATTCAAAATGGATAGTGGATCACTGCAGTGACTATCCAATTAGTGAACTGCAGGACATGATGTCTCAGAGGTAATGGTAAAAGGGGAATTAATTATGCAAATAATGACATGGGCCCTGCCTGAGACAATATTTGGGCAAGTCACTAAACTGTGTTTGCCTACGTTTTTGTTTTGTTTTGTTTCATTTTTTAATTTTTTTCATCTGTAAAATAAGCTAGAGAAGGAAATGGCAAACCAATTCAGTAACTTTGCCAACAAAACCCCAAATGGAGTCATGAAAAGTCAGAAACAAGTAAAGAACAACAATATCTATGTAATTGAGATACCTGACACCTTTCCAGCTCACCTTTGCTAGAAAGCTACAATGATGAGAAACTCACTTCTTACAATGGTGATTCATTTCACTTTTGGAGATTTCTAAGTGTCAGCAAGCTCTACCTTGAATGACATTTAAGTCTGCATCCCTATAGTTTCTACCTTTTTGTCTCTCCCTCCACATTTTGGAACACTCGCTTCATTCCTCTTTCACAAGAAAATCCTTTAAATATTTGAAGTCATCATCACATTCTCCATAAGTTTTCCCTTTTCTAGACTAAACAACCCCAGCTTGTCCAACTGTTTCTCATCTCAACTTGAAGTTGTACCCACAGGGCAGACTGAAGTTATCCACAGGAAGCCTGGATTGTTCATTTCAAATGAATTCAATATAACAGTTGGCCATTATACTATTTAATAAAAGAAAACAAAAAGACCATGGACTTTATGATACTGTGAGGCTGAAAAGAAAGATCCTAAGAACATATGCAGTGGATAACAAATAAGGCTAGGGGTCTGACAGGGGAGCTGAAACATGTGGAGATTTAAGAATATCAAAGTCAATGACCAACTCAGAGGCTGGGGTGGCTTAATGTCTCTATTCTGTTACCTATGTGATAAATCTTCACCAGGGTGGAAGTTGAGATAAAGAAGGAGTTATGGACCAACATACAGGAAATTAGAGCAGAAAATTGGGCAGATAACTAATGCCAAACCTGTGGTCATTACCCAGGAATCTCAACAAAAGATGAAAGGAGAGAGGAGTTAAATTTAGAATTAAGATTAGGGTTAGAGTTAGACTTATGGAAATGAAGGCATATAATATTTTTAAAGGATAGGAGAGAACATTAGCAGTAGGTGTTAGAGGTAAGAGTCAATAGATAAAAAAAAAAGATTAAAGGAGAAAAGGGGAAAATTTCAGACCTTGTCTTATATTGTGATTATTCAGGCATTTCAGTCATATCTGACTTTTTATGCTCCTATGTGGGGATTTCTTAGCAAAAAAACTGGTTGGGGCGGGTGAAGACAAGATGGTGGAGAAGGCACATGGGGCATCCTAAGCTCCTCTCATACCCTCACTACTAATTACAAAATTCAGCCTCACAAATAGCACTTGACCATTAAAAATCATGAAGATTGGAAATACAACCATTTAACAGACAAAGATAATCTGGAAGATTGCCAGAAAAAGTTTCTCCTGTCCAGCAGGAGAAGGCCAGTGCAAGCAAGGAATTAGAAGGAGAGGCTAGTAATGGAGCTGACAGGGATGGGGTCAGTCTCCATGGCTGGAAAATTTAAAGGGAGGACTCTACCACAGTTAGCTGCTCTGCTTTGGTTGCAAAGCAGTAGACCAGCAGAGAAATTAAAGCCAAAGGTAGAGGGTACGCTTAAAAATGCCAGAACCTATACCCCAAAACTGGAACTAAGTGACTGAGCAAAGACCACTGCACAGACCACAGCACAGTTATGCAGCCACGTTCTGCAGCCTGGGGCTCAGCCTGGAGCAGCCTCTAATCTGCACAGTGGAGGGGTGGAGAGGGAGGAATTCTGTCTGGGGTAATAGAACTTCCACAGCACTTCTGTGCTCCCTAGGACAGAGACACTTCAGGTGCAGGGCTCTTCCCAGGGCAACTGCTAATCCCCATGGTGGGTGCATTCTTGCAATTGTTAAAATTGAAAAAGAAAACAACTTCCTGAAATGTGAATTAGAAAAGATAAAGAACTCCCAGGAAGGTAGGATTTGTGAATTGGAAAAAGAAAATAACTCACACACAAAAAAAAAAAATTAGTGAAATGGAAAAAAATTCCAAAGAACAAAACAACTCATTTAAAAACTCAATTGGACATATACAAAAAGAAGTTAAAAAAAGCAATAATAAGGAGTTACTTTGCCCAACTTTATGCCAATAAATTTAATAACTAAGTCAAATGATTGATTACCTCCAAAAATATAGGCTTTCCAGATTAACAGAGGAGGATGTGAATTGCTTAAATAGTCCCATTTCAGAAAAAGAAATAGAACAAGCTATTAATCAACTCCCTAACAAAAAATCCCCAAGACCAGATGGATTTACATGTGAATTCTACCAAACATTTAAAGAACAATTAACCCAATGCTATATAAACTATTTGAAAAAATACGGAATGAAGGAGTCCTACCAAATTCTTTTTACGACCCAGACATGATATTGATACCCAAACCAGGTAGATTGAAAACAAAAAGAAGAAAATTATAGACCAATCTCCCTAATGAATATTGATACTAAAATCTTAAATAAAATATTAGCAAAAACACTACAGAAAATCATCCCCAGAATAATACACCATGATCAAGTTGGATTTATACAAGGAATGCAGGGCTGGTTCAATATTAGGAAAACTATTAGTATAATTGACTATATCAATAACCAAATTAACAAAAACCATATGATCATCTCAATAGATGCAGAAAAAGCATTTGATAAAATTCAACATCTATTCCTATTAAAAACACTAGAGAGTATAGGAATAAATGGGATTTTCCTTAAAAACAGTCAGTAGCATCTATTTAAAACCATCAGAAAGCACCATATGTAATGGGGATAAACTGGAACCATTCCCAATAAGATCAGGAGTGAAACAAGGTTGCCCACTATCATCATTATTATTCAGTATTGTGTTAGAAATGGTAGCTTTGGAAATAATAGAAGAAAAAGAGATTAAAGGAATTAGAATAGGTAGTGAGGAAACCAAATTATCATTCTTTGCTGATGATATGATATACTTACAGAACCCCAGAGATGTTACTAAAAAGCTATTAGAAATAATTCACACCTTTAGCAAAGTTGCAGGATACAAAATAACCCATATAAGTGATCAGCATTCTTATATATCATTAACAAAATCCCACAGTTAGAGTTACAAAGAGAAATTCCATTTAAAGTAACTACTGATAGTATAAAATATTTGGGAATCTATCTGCCAAGGGAAAATCAGGAACTATAGGAGCAAAACTACAAAACACTTTCCACACAAGTAAAGTCAGATCTAACCAAATGGAAAAATATTAAATGCTCTTGGAGAGAGTGAGCAAATATAATAAAGATGACAATACTACCTGAACTAATCTATTTATTTAGCACTATACCAATCAGACTCCCAAAAAACTATTTAATGATCTAGAAAAAATAATAATAAAGTTCACATGGAAAAACAACAGGTTAAGAATTTCAAGGGAACTAATGAAAAAAAAAATCAAATGAAGTTGGTCTCGCTGTAACTGATCTAATAAAGTAGCGGTTACCAAAACAATTTGGTATTAGGTAAGAAATAGACTAGTTGATCAGTGGAATAGGTTAGGTTCAAAGGAGAAAATAGTCAATAACTTTAATAATCTAGTGTTTGACAAACCCAAAGATCCCGGATTTTGGGATAAGAATTCATTGTTTGACAAAAACTTCTGGGAAAATTAGAAATTAGTATGGCAGAAACACTTAACACTGTACACCAAAATCAGGTCAAAATGGGTTCATGACCTAGGCATAAAGAATGAGATTACAAATAAATTGGAAGAACATAGGATCGTTTACCTCTCAGACTTGTGGAAGAGGAAGGACTTTAAGACCAAAGAAGAACTAGAGATCATTATTGATAACAAAATAGAAAATTTTGATTATATAAAATTGAAAAGTTTTTGTACAAACAAAAGTAATGCAGACAAGATTAGAAGGGAAGCAATAAACTGGGAAAACATTTTTACAGTCAAATGTTCTGATAAAGGCCTCGTTTCCAAAAATATATAGAGAATTGACTCTAATTTATGAGAAATCAAGCCATTCTCCAATTGATAAATGGTCAAAGGATATTGTAAGGGCCATTTAAATGGGCAGGCATAGTGCAACAGGAAATTTCAGTGGCCCAGAAGTATTTTCTGTGGATATAAGACTTCCCTGTGGGTGGGATCTTGGCCATATTGAGATAACTTCATAATGGGTAAAGGCTCTCTTGCTGGTTGGCTGTGTGTGTGACCTCACAAGCCCTTTATAAGCCCATTGCAGACAGCAGTCGCTCTCTTTAACCTGGATCCCTAGCCTGGGTGGCCAAGCCAAGCTGATGGATAGCCAAGAGAGGTAAGAAGTCTGGTAGTGAACACGTGGATCTTCAGACCAGGTATTCACTAGGGAGTTGACAAGTCAGGGAATTATGTGAGTAGGTATAATAAAAGCTTTTAAGATTACACGTGGCTGTTCTTGAGTGTGCTACTGGTTATTAAACTATAGATTCAAGAAATTGTGGCCAGAGACCTTTGAAGGCCTCAGAGGAAGTGAGCCGGGTGGAGTTGACACTACAAAGGTCAATGGTCAAAGGTACTCTGTTGGGCATAGGGTAGACTAGTAATTGTAACTGCCAGGAGGGCATGTTACAGGATATGAACAGACAATTCTCAGACAAAGAAATTGAAACTATTTCTATCCATATGAAAAGACGCTCCAAGTCATTACTAATCCTAAAAATGAAAATTAAGACAACTCTGAGATACCACTACACACCTGTCAGATTGGCTAGAATGACAGGGAAAGATAATATGGAATGTTGAAGGGGATGTGGGAAAACTGGGACACTAATACATTGTTGGTGGAATTGTGAATACATCCAGCCATTCGGGAGAGCAATTTGGAACTATGCTCAAACCGTTATCAAACTTTGCATACCCTTTGATCCAGCAGTGTTACTACTGGGCTTATATCCCAAAGAGATCTTAAAGAACGGAAAGGGACCTGTATGTGCAAGAATATTTGTGGCAGCCCTCTTTGTAGTGGCCAGAAACTGGAAACTGAGTGGATGGCCATCAATTGGAGAATGGCTGAATAAATTGTGGTATATGAATGTTATGGAATATTATTGTTCTATAAGAAATGACAGCAGCATGATTTCAGAAAGGCCTGGAGAGACTTACATGAACTGATGCTGAGTGAAATGAGTAGGATCATTGTATACTTCAACAAAAATACTATATGATGATCAATTCTGATGGATAAAGTCCTCTTTAACAATGACATGAACCAAATCAATTCCAATAGAGCAATAATGAATTGAACCAGCTACACCCAGTGAAAGAACTCTGGGAAATGAGTGTGAACAACTACATAGCATTCCCAAACCCTATTTTTGTCTGCTTGCATTTTTTATTTCTTTCACAGGTTAATTGTGAAAGGCCTCAGAGGAGGTGAACCGGGTAGAGTTGACACTGCAAAGGTCAGTGGTCAAAGGTACTCTTTTGGGCATAGGGTAGACTAGTAATTGTAACTGCCAGGAGGGCATGTTATAGGATATGAACAGACAATTCTCAGACAAAGAAATTGAAACTATTTCAAAGTCTGATTGTTCTTGTGCAGCAAAATAACTGTATGGACATGTATACATATATTGTATTTAACATATACTTTAACATATTTAACATGTATTGGTCTACCTGCCATCCTGGGGAGGGGTTGGGAGGAAGGAAGGGAAAAATTGGAACAAAAAGTTTTGCAATTTTCAATGATGAAAAATTACCCATGCATATATCTTGTAAATAAAAAACTATAATAAAAATATTTTAAAATACAATTTTTCCATTCCTCCTCCAACTTATTTTTACAATTGAGAAACTGAAACAAATGAGGATTATTAACTTATCCAGGGTAACACAGCTAGTAACTCTTTAAGGTTGAATTTAAATGCTTATAATTTTCCACTAAATCTTGTTCCTTCTAACATAAATCCTTCTTCAGCTATTCATTTTCTTTACACCACCCTCTGATGTGCAGCCCACCTCCAGAATACCCACTTCCACAGGAAAAAAGTTACACCCTGACCTTCAAGATCTTGGGGACCCAGAGAATGAGACAAGCTGAAGAGAAAGATCTAGAAGTCATAGTATTAGAAAGAGCTAATGAGAGATTTGCTAGTAGAATAAAACTTTATATAGAAGACAACAGGAATCACTCAATTCTTCATAAAAAAAAAAAATCCTACACATACTCAAGATCACTCTTTGTTGAATTGATGATTCATGAGGCTTTAGTTTGTGAGGACAATGGAAAGCAAACTAAACTCAGAACAAGGAAAATGTAGGCTAACAGCTACATATTTCAATGGGCCTTTTCTGTGAATGAATATTTTTCTTTATGTATGTCTATGTTTTATCTCTTGATCTTCTTAAAATGGGGATCTGACTGATGGATCAAAGTCCAGCATCTACTCAAAACTGCATATCTACTAAGGAATGTGGAGCAGTAAAATCTCTTATCTGTTGTTCTTTATTTGTCTTCTGAAAAAAACCCATCCTGTCTGATTGACACAATACCTTGCTAAAAGACATCTTGCCTCTTTACCTGGCTGAAAAGACATCCCAGCTCCTCCCTGATTTGTATCTTGTTTTCCCCAAGCTAGCTAAACCCCAAATTTCAGTATATAAAAGTTCTCCCGAGCTTCCTTGCTTAGAGACTATAGCATTAATAAATTCTTTTTTGACTACAAGAAAATTTCTTTGAATTCTATCACACTATGAACCATGAATCTCTTCATGACTATATTGCAATTCTATTCAATAAACTTCCAGTGGTTTTTTATTACATCCAAGGCCAAATACAAAAGCCTATTTGGTTTTTAAGTCCTTCATGATCTTGCCCCTTCCTAACTTTCCAATTTTCTTATATATTATGCCCCTTTATATATTCTTAGATGGAATTATATAGCCACCTTGTCATCTCTTACATGTGATACTCAAATTTCCCTACTTAGAACATTTTCATTTTCATTCCCCAAATAATCACACAATATATATCTGATGCCTGATTTTCCTAGTTCCTTTTAAGTCTCAAGTAAAGTCCTATCTTCTAGAAAAAAGCCTTTCACAATCCTCAGAAATAGTTCTATTTAGTGCCTTTACTCTGAGATTACCTCCAATTTATTCAGTATGTATCTTGTTTATATATAGTTGTTAGTATATTGCCTTCCTCATTAGATGAGTTCATTGAGAGCAAGGACTGTTTTTGTTTGTTTGATTGATTGATGGATTCATTGATTTTTGCCTTTCTTTGTATACCCAGTACATGGTTGGCCCTTAAGAAATGCTAGTTGATTAAGTATCCATGTATCCTTTCTTCTATGACCACATTTCTTTTTTGCCTCTATCATACATACCATCCAAATAGTCTTTGTACTAGGAGAGCTATTTCTTTTATAATTAACAGAGTAATTGTAATCTAGGTTTTTCCCCCTTTTGGGGGGTCCAGCATATATAGTTGAAAGTGTCTCTCAGCCAAATACCAGAGAAAAGGGTGATTCTACTCAGCTCTAACTAGTGGCTTGCCTGTAAGGAACAATCAGGCAGTCTCTCAGCAGCAAGACATTGCTTCTTTCCAAAGCAAGGAACCCACGAGTTCCCTCCTTAACAGACTGGGGTATTATTATCATTGTGAGAAAAATGTTTTTCATCAGGGATTAACCCAGAGTTCTGCCTTTTCCAGCATCAGACAAAGAAAAAGGTTTTCCATGATATTGTAGGAACTCTGGTTTCTATTCAGTGGAGGGGAGGCACAGCATAGCTAATAGCCAACACTCCCTCTATTGCTGACCCAACTGTCCAGGATACCGTGTTTTTTCTGTAAACACAACATACACCACTGGAGTTAATCTCCCACTAAATGTCTCCATGCTTCTAGCACTTCAATTATAGCCTCCTTCCCCTTCAAATACATGCTTCAGAGAGAGGTTAAATCATTATATTTCTTTATTTTATTTGGATTTACACACTATGGGAACTTGAAAGGACCTTAGAAATATGCTAATCCAATCCTTATATTAACATGTAGAGAAAATAAGGCTCAGGGAAGAATGACCTGTCCAAAGAAACACAGCAAGTTGTTGGCAAATATGGGATTAGAAACTGGGACTACTGAGTTCCAATTCAGTATTCTGATCTTTGCTTCAATCACCTGTTAGCTATTTTTGTACTCTAACCCAATGAAGTCTTTATTATTATTGTTATACAATTTAACAATCAACAAGAAACACAAACAATTCAGTATATACCCACTTCCTCAGAAGACCAAATTTACCCAGAACTTTCTCTTTCTCATCTAAAAAGAAAGTGGTCCTTCTGGGGTCCTCCTGGGTTTTCTCTCAATCTCTCTGGAACTAGAAAGATTATTAAATTGACTTCTGACAGACATACAGGAAGCTCTCTAGACAGCTAATTCCTTCAGCCTCCCTAAGAAGCAGCATTTACTGTGCTACTGTCTTAAGCCATCAATCTTCTCCTTTCTTAAAAGCTGCCAGGACCAGTCCTTCCTTTATCCTTGAGGCAGCAAGGATCAATAAGCTTAATAAACGGTAGGTAATTTAGTGCTGAGCAGGTTGGATCAGCATAATGGCCCAACACTGTCTCCTTCCCATCCTCTGCATAGTCAATCCACCTGAAACAAAGAATTAGGGAAGAAAGCCCTTTGTATCTGACTAAGCAAAGTAGCACATAGAATTCTAGAATCTCAGATCTGGAAGGGAACCTCAAGATCATTTTGAGCAAACACTCCTTGAAGAGTGAATTTTTAAAAAAATACCCCCCAAAATGAAGATTATGTATCAAGTCTTCGTTTGGATACCATTAGGGACAAAGAATCCACAGCTTTATAAGGTAACCTATCCCATAAAGGGAGGGAGTCCACTCTTGCACATACTGTAAGACCCAATCCCATTGGCCTATTTCTGATTCCTCACTTCTAATAATGAATCTTCCATCTCAGGACATCTCACTCAATATGTTTTCCCTTGGCTATCTCCCCACCCCTTGCCTAGAATGTCTCCTTCCTCACTTTGTGTCTTGAAAACACCAGTTTCTCTTAAGGTTCAATTTAAGAGTCACCACTTTAATTCTCTAGTTACAGGTCCCACATATCACTATGTATTTGGAGCAATATATTCTGCATTTATCTGTAAAGTTGTATCTCTCTAGTAGAATGTAAGCTCCTTGAGGTTAGGGACTTTATCCCTTTAGTATTTGTATTGCCAGCACCGGGCACATGGAAAGCAATTATTAATTTTTTTGTTAATTTGGGGGATCTAGCATATTCCTATTAATTATCTCAAAATGAGCTCTTTTAAAAAGTAATTTATGTTCTCTAGACCATATCAATATTATCACATTAAATATGTTAACTCCCAGACAGAGAAGACTGTCTTGGTGAACATTTCAAAGAGGGAAAAATGAGATTCAGAGAATAAAAGAGATTTGACCACAGGACAAGCAACAAGGAATCACTACCTATTCTAATGGGATACAAAGACTTGGGAAGCTCAGGTGAAGTCTGATAAATGATGTCAGACAGGACTACTCCTTATCAAAAATAACTTCAGGGGGTTAAATGATCCTGGCTTGAAACCAACTTCTAAACAGTTTGCCCTGTGAATTTAGGATGTTAACTGAGTTTGGGACAGGATGCTTACACTTTGTAGGATATCACTGGAGGGATTTTCCTCACTATTGGTCCAGCTAGTAAATACTCTCTCCATTGTCGCTGCTTATTTACCACTTAGCTGTAGCTCTCTTACTTACTACTACTCTTACTACTCTCTTACTCTCAAGCCTACTTGAACGCTTGTCTGATTCCCAATTGGCAGTATTCTCTCTCTCCAAGAGAAATTAGCTTATATATACTATGTATTGAATTATGTGTCCATGTGTTAAAGCATTCCTTTGACTCCTAGTAACATGTAAATTTCTTGAGGATAGACATTTTCATTTTCTTCTTGTATCCCTAGGACCTAAGATCACCTGAAATTCATTTATTCATGTATTCATTCACTTTTTTTTCACGTTAAAGTTAAATTTATTTTAAAAAAACTTATAAGTGTGAAGGCTATTGTTGCTTAGCTTGAATAAGAATATTAAACTATGGATTGCTATAAGGGCAACATGTTAGACATCTGTTTGATTTCAGGATTTTTCCAATTTTTAAACATTTTTATTTAAAGTTTCAAGTTTTAAATTCTATCCATTCCAACAATAGTCTTTTGAGATTGTCTTAGAACATTGTATTGCTGAGAACAGCTAAGTTATTCATAGTTCTTCACTGAATAATATGGCTGTAACTGTGTACAATGTTCTCCTAGTTCTGTTCATTTCACTATGTACCAGTTCATATAAGCTTTCTGTGTTTTTCTGAATCATCCTGCTTGTCTTTTTTTATAGCACAATAATATTCCATTACAATCCTATAACACAGCTTATTTAACCATTCCTAAATTGATGGGCATCCTTTTGATTTTCAATTCTTAGCCACCACAGAAAGAGCTGCTACATTTTTGTAAAAATAAGTCCTTTTCCTTTTGGGGGAGAATGTTTTTGGGATATTGGCTGAGCAATGGTATTGCTGGGTAAAAGAATATGCATAGTTTCATAGTCCTTTGAGCATAGTTCCAAATTGCTCATCAGAATGGTTAGATTATCAACAAGTACTTATAAAGTACCTAATATACTATACATGAGGTAATATTTGTGAAGTACATAGCACAATGCCTGACATATGGTAACTGCAATATAAATTTACTTATTCACTCCCCTTTCTCATACAGAGTTAGGGGAGGAAACAAATGCTAAAAAATTTGTTTTGGCATGTAATTGGGAAAGAAATAAAATACATTGAAAGAAAAAGTAATGGTTTGGGAGGCAGAGGAATTAGATTCAGATCATGCCTTTCTGACTTTGGCCAAGTCAATTAACCCTCTAGACCTTGGTTTCCTCATCTATACAGAAGGGAGTTGGTTTTTCAAAAAAAAATTGTCAAAGTTCCTTCCATATAAAATGAGCTTGTTGGACAAGAAGGCCTTTAAGACACCTTCTAGCTCTAAATATAAGAACGTATGTTCTGGATACTCTGCCAGACACTATAAATATAAAGACCAAAAAATTAATTGCTGACATTGAGGGAAAACAACATGTACACACACACACACACACACACACACACACACACACACACACACACACATACACACACACACACATATACACAAAATACAAAATAAATACAAAAGGGCAGAGCCAAGATGGTGGAGAGGACACATGTTTCTCTTTTTGACCTTCTCACACGACCCTCACACTAATGACCAAATCCAGCCTCTAAATTAGTTATTGACTGGCAGAATCCAGGAATAAGTATATAACAAATTACCAATAGAAGATAATTTCAAAGATCGCCAGAAAAGGTCTGTTTCAATCAGGCATAGAGGGAGGCAGACCAACCACAGGCCAGCCAAGCACAGAGGCCAGTACAGGCAGTGCAGACCAGGGCGGGCAGTGAGGGCTCTGTACACCAGAGAATCTACAGGGAGGACTCTACTACAGTGTTGGCTACTCTGCTGTGGTTGCAAGCCAGTAGATCAGCAGAAAAGCTATAAAGCATCCAACACAAACATAAAATAAATAGTGAATGTCTAAATGCTGAATTCTCATAGGAGCTGGTCACACCCAACAAGCATCAGAAGAGAGTCAGCACGGACTCAGTGCAGTCACTGCCACTTGTAAAGGAAGCCTGGACATTCTCCCTAGCCCTAAAAGCAGATCTCATTTTTTTTAAATGAGTAAAAAAGGAAAAAAAAAAAGCTCTGACCATAGATAGTTTTTATGATGAAAGAGAAGAATTGATTTCAAACTAAAAAGGAGGAAACTAAAAGCAGATTGTTTCCAGATGAAGTCCCAAAGGGTGATATAAATTGGTCCCCATCACACAAGGCTCTCCTGGAAGAAATTATAAAAGATCTTAAAAGACAGCTGGAAGAAAAATGGGGAAAGGAAATGAGAACTTTACAAAAGGGTTTGAAAAAGAAAACACAGAAATTATCTGAAGAAAATTCATTACAAAATAGACTTAGTGAAATGGAACCATATAACTTCTTAAAAATAGAGTTGACAAAATAGAAAAAGAAAAAAATTCCCTGAAAAGGAAAGAGAAAAGTATAACTTGGGGATAATAAGTTGGCAGGAAATACAGAATTAGTAGTTTTAACTATAAATGTGAATGGGGTGAAATCTCCCATAAAGTGGAAGCAGATAGCAAGCTGGATTAAAAGCCAGAATCCTACAATATCTTGTTTAGAAGAAACACATTTAAAGCAGAGCGATATATACAGAGTAAAGGTAAAAGGCTGGAGCAGAATCTATTATACTTCAGGTGAAGTTTAAAAAAGCAGGGTAGCCATCCTGATCCCAAATCAAGCAAAAGAAAAAAATTATCTAATTAAAAGAGATAAGGAAGGAAACTATATTTTGCTAAAGGGTACTATAGATAATGAAGCAATATCAATACTAAACATATATGCAGCAAGTGGTATAGCATGGAAATTCCTAAAAGAGAAGTTAAGAGAGCTGCAAGAAGAAATAGCAAAACTAAAATAGTGGGAGATTTCAAACTTGCTCTCTCAGAACTAGATAAATCAAACCACAAAATAAAAAAGAAAGAAGTTAGAGATAAATAAAATATTAGAAAATTTAGGTATGATAGATCTTTGGAGAAAATTGAATGGACACAGAAGGGAGTATACTTTCTTTTTGACAGTTCATAGAATCTATACCAAAATTGACCATATATTAGGACATAAAGACCTCAAAATCAAATGCAGAAAGGCAGAAATAGCAAATGCACTTTTTTTTCAATCACATTCAATAAATAGCCAGGAGAAAATAGAACAAAAAGTAATTGGAAACTAAATAATAATGAATGGGTGAAACAGAAAATTATAGACACAATTAATAATTTCATCCAAGAGAATGACAATAATGAGACAACATACCAAAATTTGTGGGATGCAGCCAAAGTGGTAATAGGGGGAATTTTTATATCTCTAGATGCTTAGTTGCATAAAATAGAGAAAGAGAAGACCAGGAATTGGGCTTGCAACTAAAAAAAGCTGAAAAAAGAACAAATTAAAAAACCCCAATCAAATACCAAACTTGAAATTCTAAAAATAAAAAGAGAGATTAATAAAATTGGAAGTAAGATACTATTGAATTAATTTTAAAAACTAAGAATTGGTTGTATGAAAAAAACAATAAAATAGATAAACCTTTAGTTAATTTTATTAGAAAAAGGAAATAGGAAAATTAAATTGTTCGTCTCAAAAATGAAAAGGAAGAATTTTCCACTAATGAAGAAATTAAAGCAATAATTAGGAATTACTTTGGCCAACTTTAAGCTAACAAATTTAATAACCTAATTTAGATGGAGGAATACTTACAAAAGTATAGATTGCCCAGATTAAGAGAAGAGGAAATAAATTACTTAAATAGTCCCATTTTAGAAAAAGAAATAGAACAAGCTATTAATCAACTCCCTAAGAAAAGCTCGCCAGGACCAGATGGATTTACATGTGAATTCTATCAAGCATTTAAAGAACAATTAACTCAAATACTATATAAACTATTTGAAAAAATAGGGAATGGGGCAGCTACGTGGTGCATTGGATAGAGCACCAGCCCTGAAGTCAGGAGGACCTGAGTTCAAATATGGCCTCAGACATGTAACACTTCCTACATTTCCTAGCTGTGTGATCCTGCACAAGTCACTTCACTCCAATTACCTGAATGAAACAAAGAAAGAGAGAGAGAGAGAAAGGGGGGCTGGGGGGAGGGAGGGAGGAGATAAATTAGAACTATTCCAAATAAGATCAGGAGTGAAACAAGGTGGCCCACTATCACCATTACTATTAAATATTGTATTAGAAATGCTAGCTTTGGCAATAATGGAAGAAAAAGAGATTAAAAAAATTAGAATAGGTAATGAGGAAACTAAATTATCACTCTTTGCAGATGATATAATGGTATATTTAGAGAACCCTAGAGAATAAACTGAAAACCTATTAGAAATAATCTACAAATATAGCAAAATTGCAGGATACATGGAATTATGCCCAAAAAGTCATCAAACTATGCATATCCTTTGATCCAGCAGTGCTACTACTGGGTTTATATCCCAAAGAAATAGTAAAGAAGGGAAAGGGACCTGTATGTACCAAAATGTTTGTGACAGCCCTTTTTGTAGTGGCTAGAAACTGGAAAATTAATGGATGCCCATCAATTGGAGAATGGTTGGGTAAACCATGGTATATGAATGTTATGGAATATTATTGTTCTGTAAGAAATGACCAGCAGGATGAATACAGAGAGGCTTGGAGAGACTTACATGAACTGATGCTGTGAAATGAGCAGAACCAGGAGATCATTATACATTTCAACAACAATACTGTATGCGGATGTATTCTGATGGAAGTGGATATCTTCAACAAAGAAAAGATCTAATTCAGTTCCAATTGATCAATGATGGACAGAATCAACTACATCCAGAGAAGGAACACTGGGAAATAAGTGTAAACTATTTGCATTTTTGTTTTTCTTCCCAGGTTATTTTTACCTTCTGAATCCAATTCTTCCTGTGCAACAAGAAATTCAGTTCTGCACACATATATTGTATCTGGGATATACTATAACATATTTAACATGTATGGTACTGCCTGCCATCTAGGGGAGGGGGTGGAGGGAAAGAGAGGAAAATCCAGAACAGAAGTGAGTGCAAGGGATAATGTTGTAAAAAATTACCCATGTATATGTACTATCAAAAAAAAGTTATAATTATAAAATTAATTTTAAAAAAAGTTGCAGGATACAAAATAAATCCACATAAATAATCAGCATTTTTATATGTCACTAACAAAATCCAATAGCAAGAGATACAAAGCGAAAGTCCATTCAAAATAACTGTCAAGAGTATAAAATATTTGGGAATCTATCTGCTAAGGGAAAGTCAGGAGTTCTATAAGCAAAACTACAAAACACTTTCCACAGAAATAAAGTCAGATCTAAACAACTGGAAAAATATCAAGTGCTCTTGGATAGGTCAAGCAAATATAATAAAGATGATAGTACTACCAAAACTAATTTATTTATTTAGTGCTATATCAATCACACTCCCATGAAACTATTTTACTGACCTAAGAAAAATAACAAAATTCATCTGGAAGAATAAAAGGTCAAGAATTTCAAGGGAATTAATGAAAAAAAGAAAGAAAGAAAGACAATGAAGGTGGCCAGCTGTACCAGGTCTAAAACTATATTATAAAGCAATGGTCATCAAAACAATTTGGCACTGGCTAAGAAATAGAGTATTTGATCAGTGGAATAGTTAGGTTCACAGGACAAAATAGTCAATGACTACAATAATCTAATGTTTGACAAATCCAAAGAATCCAACTTTTGGGATGAGAATTCACTGACAAAAACTGCTGGGAAAATTAGAAACTAGTATGACAGAAACTAGGCATTGACCCACACCTAACACCATATACCAAGATAAAGTCAAAATGGGTTCATGATCTAGGCATAAAGAATGAGATTAAAAACAAACCTCTCTGAAATCATCCTGCTGGCTATTTCTTACAGAACAATAATATTCCATAATATACCATATACCATAATTTATTCAGCCATTGTCCAATTGATGGGCATCCATTCAGTTTCCAGTTTCTAGCCATTACAAAAAGGGCTGCCACAAACATTTTTGCATATTCCATCCTTTAAGATCTCTTTGGAATATAAGCCCAGTAGAAACACTGCTGGGTCAAAAGTTATGCACAGTTTGATAACTTTTTTTTTTTTTTTCATTTAAATAGTCCCATTTTATTTTTTTTATTATATATATATATATATTTTATAATATTATCCCTTGTATTCATTTTTCCAATTTACCCCCCCTCCCTCTATTCCCTCCCCCCGACGACAGGCAATACCATACATTTTACATGTGTTACAATATAATCTAGGTACAATACATGTGTGCGAATATCATTTTCTTGTTGCACAATAAACATTAGAATCCGAAGGTACATGCAACCTGGGCAGACAGATATTAGTGCTAACAATTTTCATTCCCCTCCCAGTGTTTCTTCTCTGGGTGCAGCTACCTCTGTCCATCATTGATCAACTGGAAGTGAGTTGGATCTTCTTTATGTTGAAGATTTCCACTTCCATCAGAATACATCCTCATGCAGTATTGTTGTTGCAGTGTACAGTGATCTTCTGGTTCTGCTCATTTCACTCAGCATCAGTTGATTTAAGTCTCTCCAGGCCTCTCTATATTCCTCCTGCTGGTCATTTCTTACCGAGCAATAATATTCCATAACCTTCATATACCACAATTTACCCAACCATTCTCCAACTGATGGACATCCATTCATCCTCCAATTTCTAGCTACAACAAAAAGAGCTGCCACAAACATTTTGGCACATATATGTCTCTTTCCGCTCTTTAGTATTTCTTTGGGATATAATCCCAGTAGTAGTGCTGCTGGGTCAAAGGGTATGCACAGTTTGATAACTTTTTGGGCATAATTCCAGATTGCTCTCCAGAATGGCTGGATTCTTTCACAACTCCACCAGCAATGTATTAGTGTCCCAGTTTCCCCACATCCCCTCCAACATTTGTCATTATTTGTTCCTGTCATCTTAGCCAATCTGACAGGTGTGTAGTGGTATCTCAGAGTGGTCTTAATTTGCATTTCTCTGATCAGTAGTGATTTGGAACACTCTTTCATGTGAGTGGATATAGTTTCAATTTCTTCCTCTGAGAATTGTCTGTTCATATCCTTTGACCATTTATCAATTGGAGAATGGTTCGGTTTCTTATAAATTAGGGTCAGTTCTCTATATATTTTGGAAATGAGACCTTTGTCAGAACCTTTGTTTTTAAAAATATTTTCCCAATTTGTTACTTCCCTTCTAATCTTGTTTGCATTAGTATTATTTGTACAGAAACTTTTTAGTTTGATGTAATCAAAATCTTCTATTTTGTGATCAATAATGATCTCTAGTTCTCCTCTGGTCATAAATTCCTTCCTCCTCCACAAGTCTGAGAGGTAGATTATCCTCTGTTCCTCTAATCTATTTATTATCTCCCTCTTTATCAGTTTGATAACTTTTTGAGCATAGTTCCAAATTGCCCTCTAGAATGGTTGGATCAGTTCACAATTCCACCAAAAATGTATTAGTGTCCCAGTTTTTCCACATCTCCTCCAAAATTCATCATTATCTTTTCCTGTCATCTTAACCAATCTGAGAGGTTTGTAGTGGTATATCTGGGTTGTCTTAATTTATATTTCTCTGATCAATAGTGATTTGGAGCACCTTTTCATATAACTAGAAATATTTGAAATTTCTTCATCAGAAAATTGTTCATATCCTTTGATCATTTATCAATTGGAGAATGGCTTGATTTCTTATAAATTTGAGTCAATTCTCTCTATATTTTAGAAATGAAGCCTTTATCAGAACCTTTGAATGTAAAAATGTTTTCCTGGTTTATTGCTTCCCTTCTGATCTTATCTGCATGAGTTTTGTTTCTAGAAAAACTTTTAAACTTAATATTGTAAAGGACAGGAACTCTGTATGATTGATTTAATCCTACAACAAAGTGTTAATTCACTGGAATTGATAAGACAATGGTTATCTAGTTTAGCATGTGAGTTGCCTAGTTCAGTATGATTGATTTAATCTTATAACAAATTATGGTTACCTAATGATATAATGATTGGTTTATACTCAATATATTGTAATGATGTAATTGTAATAGAATATATAAACTAAGACAAGCTCAGCCAGACACCTCCCATAACATACATCACCATCATCATTGTCATCTTAAACATAACACATTATTATTAATCACACAACAAAGCATATTAAGCTTTGAGTTGGATGCCTTAGACCTTATATTCTTTGATTATTAAAATTAAATGAAAGGGGAGGAGCCAAGATGACAGAAGAGAGACAGCAGCTTAGTTGAACTTTCTCAAACTCTGAACAATCTGCTATTTTCAGAGCTAGTTTTTGGGGCCTGCAAGTTTTTGTTATTAACTATATATATAATTAATTATTAATCATTAAATAATAATACAAAATAATATAATATAATTATAATAATTATATAATTATATATTATATTATGTAATTATATATTATATAATTATGCAATTATAATTTATAATATTATAATAAATTATAATAATTTATTTAATCATTACTAAATCAATAAATTTCATTATTTGTTACCAATCAGTACCAGCTGTAGTCAGTGCCACCAAAGATTCCTGATAATGATTTTCTGACCAGTTGTCCTACTTTCTTACTGTCTCTGGGCTGAGAGCCCCCAAATTTGCTGCTACCAGTGCTCTCAGAGTGCCTCCAAGATCCTTGACTAATGCTGCTGCCATGTGAATTCCAGGCAAGTCCCTTCCCCAGGGTTAGCTCTGAAAATAGCAGCTTGAAAAAAACTTGAAGTCTTGGACATTGTCTCTCTACTTCCAGATAAACAGAGTCCAACTTTAACATAAAGTTCAATGTTTTAAAAAAAATAGGAAAATAAACTGCTACAGTGTCAGGGAAGACCATAAACTCAAAAGTTACAACAACATGAAAAAGCTACAGGAAAGAAGAATGTTAATAAAAAAAAATTGCTAATTGGACCCAAGCCTCAAAAAAATTGCTGAAAAAGTTAAAAAAGAAAAAGATAGCACAGGAAAAATTCAGAAAAGCAATGAGAGTGATATAAGAAAATCATGAAAAAGAACTAACAGCTTGATGTTACTGAAATACTGAAGAAAATATCTTTAAGCACAAAATTAACCTAATGGTAAACATAGGACAAATTTTCACTAAAGAAAAGAATTACTTAAAAAGCAGAACTGGCTACACACAAAAAAATACAAAAAAACCTTGAAGAAAATAATTCCTTAATAGAATTAGGCAAATGGAGGTGAATGATTCCAAGAAAAATCAAGAAACAATAAAATAATGATTAAAAAATAAGAAAGTAAAAAAAAAAAAAGGTAAAATATCTCATTGGAAAAAAACTGGTCTAGAAACTAAATCAAGGAGAGATGATTTAATAATTAAAAACAGAATACAAAATAGAAATTGAAAGACTCCACTGATCACTCTTTCCATCTCCCCCCATAGAGGTCCCAAAATATAAAATCCCAGGAATATTATAGCCATATTCCATTTATAATCTAAATCTAGAACTCCTTAATCAAGGGGAAAATATTGTATGCATTCCAAAAGAAACAATTCAAATATCATAGAATTACAATCAGGATTACATGAGATTTAGCAGCTTCCACATTAAAGGAGCAAAGAGCCTAAAATATTCAGAAAGGCAAAACAGCGAGGATTACAACCAAGAATAACCTATCCAACAAAACTGAGTATAACCGTTCAGAAGAAAGAAAAAAAAAAATGGAGACCTAATGAAATAAAGACTTTCAAGCATTCCTGAGGAAAAGATGAAATCTGAATACTAAATTTCACATATAAATACAAGATTCAAGAGAGGCATAAAAAGATAAACATGAAAGAGAAACTATAAGGGATTAATAAAGTTGAACTATTTATATTCCCATATGGGAAGTTGATACATGTAACTCCTAAGCAGTTTGAGTCTACATAGAAAGAGAGCATACGAAATTTTTTTTTAATTTTAAAGAATATATTCTAGAAATCTACAAAAAAGAAAGAGAAAGAGCATGTATAAGAATGATGTTGAGATATTTTTTTTTTTTTTATGAAGAGAGGAGAAAAAGGAAAGCACTTAGAGAAGGGTAGAGAAAGAGGAAATTTTTCTCATAATGTTGTGCCACAGTTTCCTTTGATTATTCTATCTTAATTTTGCTGAATTGTTCTACCTGGTTGCAGCATCCCCCTCCTAATCATCATGATCTAGATATGGAGAAAGATCTTCTATCTTAGACATCATGACCCCAGACCTTCCCTACTTATCAGAATGTTTGATGCTTCCCCCCATCCTGTCATTATTTTTCTTGATCCCAATTTATCAGAATGTCCCACGCCTTCCCCCACCCTGTCAGAACTGGATTGATAGTCCATTCCCACTCTCAGTGGGACTGTGCCCCACCTAGGACTACTCCCTGGTAGTTGGAGCCATGTGCATATGTACTTCATGGGAAGTACACATTAGTTGCTGGATGCTTTGGACCTCTGCCCTGGGGGCAACATGCCCCCAGCACAATCTCTCCCTTTCAAATAAATATTAAAAACTCTCTAATCTCTATCTTATCTCAGTTTCTCCAGCATTGCAATATATAGAGATACACAATGAAGATTTTTTTTTTAAGTGGCAAGGAAAGAAGGTGCTAGGAAAGGGTTGAACCTCCCTGTCCTTGGAATGGGCTCAAAGAGAGAAGAATATATGTACATACTCACTTTGGTACAAAATTTATTTTACCCAATAGGGAAATTTAAAAAAAGGGGGGGGAAATAAAAGAAGGGTGAATTATAAAAAGGACAAATTAAGGAAGACTTTGGTCAGAAGCAAAACATACTTTTTAGGAGGAACAGTATATAAAGAAAGAAATATAAACAGAAGAAAATGAGATAGAGGGAAATACAGTTAGTAAGCATAGCTATGAATGTGGATGGGATATGCTCACCCATAAAATGGAAGCAGGTAGCAGAATAAATTAGAATCCAATAATAAGTTGTTTACAAAAGACATAATTGAAACAGAAAGACACACAGAGTTAAAATAAGAAGCTGAAGCAGAACCTATTATGGGTAAACTGAAGGAAAAAAGGCAATAACAATCCCACAACAAAAGCAAAAACAGACCTAAGTAAAAGAGATAATTAGGGAAACTACACTTTACTAAACCATACAACAAACAATTAAGTGATTTTTTTAAAATGGCAGCAAGTTCCTCTGCTAAAGCCTTTATTTATCAAATATTATAGGGAACCAAGTCAAAAAAATTTTTTTAAAGAATTCTCCCCTAATTGATAGTCAGAGTATTTGAACAGGCAGAAACCAAAGTTATCTATAGTCATAGGAAAAAAAATGCTCCAAATAACTAATTATTAGATATGCAAATTAAAACAACTCTGAGGTACTACCTCATGCCTATCGGAAATAACAAATACTAAAGGGGATGAACTAAGTACATTAATTATTCCTGAAGTTGTAATTTGCCCAACTTTTCTGGAGAATAATTTGGAACTATGCCCAAAGGGTTTTAAAGTCACTGAGCATACTTTTTGACCCTGCCATACTACTAAGTCTATATCCTAAAGAGTTCAAAGGAAAAGGAAAAAAAAAACCACCTATGTGCACAAAAATATTTATAGCACCTTTTTTTGTGGCAACAAGGAATTGGAAATTGAAGGTATGCTTATCAAGTGTAGAATGACTAAACAATCTGTGGCATGATTGTAATGGAGTAATATTGTATTTATAAAATATGACAAGGAGGACAGTTTGAAAAATGCATGGGAAGACTATATGAGGTGATACAAAGAAAGTAAGCAGAATGGAAAAACTTAGCCACTCTGATATATACAGTGATTGAAGACAATTCCAAAAGACTTAAGAAAAAATTATTCACTTGCAAGAGAGAAAGAACTGATAAACTCTGAGGCCAAATTAAAGTATAATTTTCTTACTTTCTTAATTTTTCTTGCTTTTTCTGACATGGTTAATATGGAAATGTGTCTTGTGTGATTTCACATGTATAATTGATGTCATATTGTTTGCCTTCTCTGTGGGTAAGAGAAGGAAAGAATTTGGAACTCAAAAAAAATTTAAGATTTTTAAAGATGAACAATATTTTTTTAAAAGAAAGAAGAGAAAAAATTATATGAGATCTCAAAAGTGAGGTTACTCTGAGTTCAACTATTTTTCTAAGTTTAATTAATACCTGCTGTACTTGTAGTTATGTGATCCTGGGAAAGTCAATTAACCCTGTTTGAACCAGTTTCCTCATCTGTACAATGAACTGTATAAGTAAGTGGTAAACTACTCCAGTTAGTTTGCAAAAGAAAACCCTAGGTGGGATCACAAGGAGTTGGACATGATGGAAACAATGAACAACAAGCACTTCAGAGAGCTATCTAGTTCAATTTTTACATGAAAAGTGTCCCTACTATAGCATACTAAACAAATAATCATCTAGCCTCTACTTAAAGATATCCAAGGAAGGAAAACTCATGACTTCTTAAAACAGCCTATTCTACTTTTGGATACCTCAAATCATTAGGATTTTGTTTGGGGCTTTTTCTGATGTAAAGTCAAAATTTACTTCCTTGCAATTCTAGTCTTTCTGATTCTGCCCTCTGAGGCCAAACCAAACAATTTGATTCCTCCTCCACTTCATAGTACTTCAGATACCTGAATTCAGCTATCATATAACTCCTGAGTCGCCTTTCCTCCAAGCTAAACATGACAAGTCTGTTCAACTGATCATCATATGTCATGGATTCACAGACTTTTATCATCTAAGCAGTTCTCTGGACACTCTCAGCCTATCAATACAGTACCACAGAAGTAAACACAGATAAGATCTGAAAAGAGTAGAGAACTATCCTGTTCCTGTTCCTGGAAGTTCTGCCTTTCCTGATGCTTCCCAAGATAAAATTAACATTTTTAAATAGCATGCCTTGTTATATTGCTATTTCATATTTAGCAATTAGATAAAATTCTTGGATGTTTTTAAGAACAATTACTGTAATGTTCTGTTTCTCTAAAATGTGATCTTTCTCTGTGAGCAGGTCTCATGGGGGGTTTCTGGAGGCAGCCTTCCTTTCAGTTCAGTTCAATAATCCCAAAATGCAGCCAGGAGTTAAAGTCCTTCACTGTCTCTTTCCAGATCTTATCTCCAGATCCTTTATTTTCTCCTTCAAGTCTTGTCACCTTCACTTGGGGCTCAGCTAGCTTTCTCAGAGGCCTCTCTCTCTCTCTTTGGTTCCCTGATGAGCTCTTGTCAGAATGTCTCCAGCCAGCTTCAGCCTCTAGCTCCCTCTGAATCCAAAGCCTCCTGCCAGCACAAAGGTTGAATCTCAAATGACTCTTCCTTTCCCCACTGAATCCTGGCTCCTTATATTCTCTCAGAGAATGGGCTTGTGTGTACTCTCTGGGCTTGTGGGAGCTCCTTAAAAATATGCTCTCTTAAAGGTGTGAATCTCATGTGTGGACCAATGAACAAACTCCTTTAAAGGTTTGAACTCCTTTAAAGAGATGAACTAAGTGCATAAGTACCTTATAACAATCCTAGCAAATTACTGTCTATGAATGCAGACATATCTCCCCCATCTGATACTTTTGAAATTATACTTTTTGGATTCAATTGAAAGACTTTACATTTGTCCCTGCTGAATTACATGTTAAAGTTAGCCCAATGCCCCACTGTATCAATATCCTTTTGTATCTTAATCCTAGTATCCAATGTATTTTGCTATCCATCTTAACTTCATTTGCATATCCTTCCACAATCACCTTAATACAATTCTTATTATCACCCTTTAAAGAATTGCAACAGCCTCTTAATGTGCTTTATTGACTATAATCCCTAACCAGTCTATTTTTCCTATTACTGCCAAAAAAAATCTTGCTTAATACTTAAATGTGACCATTTCATTCCTTTGCTTACACAACTTCATTGATTCCTTATTCCCTACCTAGAAAAATTCAAGCCATCTTTTCCTAGTATTCAAAGCCATCTACAATCTGATATCATTCGTCTTTCCAATTTACCTCATATTACTTTATTCCATGTACTCTTCTAGATTAATCATTCATTCACTTTGGTGTCAGCTTGTCACTCAGCTGTCATTTGTTTCTCCAAAAAGTTATATCATGTTCAGCAGCCATACCCTGGTAAAACCATCTTGGCAGACAAGCTAAACCAAGTTGAGGGTAAGTGACAGACTTCAGATCTGTCAGTAAACTAGAGGTGTAACCACCCAAAACATAAGAAGACTTCCCTCAGCAGAATGAGTAGATGAGAATAATTTGTTCCTATAGTCATGAAGGTGCCTCAGCAGATTTGTGGAGTGCTTAGAGCTTGGTCAGACATTAAAAATGCCAAGATCATCTTGTGCCATCATCATCATCTTTAGTTTTGTATTGACATGAGACTCCAGTGACTCTGGGAGAAAAAATGAGACTGACAAATTTGCAGTGCTCTATCTCACTTAAATCTAATTTATTTGCAAGTCAAGGCATCATCCTGTGATGTCATTGGTTCTCTTAAAAAATGAAGAATGAACAACAACAACATCATTTCTATTTTTGCTGAGTATATCATCTATGCTTTTATTCAAGTGATAGATAAAAATGCTAAATAGCATAAAGACAAGTATAGATACTTTAATCCCTTCACTTGAGAGTTGACATCAAACCATTAGCAACTAGTCATTAAGTCTGGCCATCTAACCTGTTCTGAATCCATTTGATTGTTTTATCATCTAGTGGATATTTCTCCATCTTTTCCACACATAAAAAATAGTGTGTGACCCTTTTTAAAAGCTTTGCTAAAATCTAGTATTGTTAACTATATAAACTCTCTCCAAGATATTCCACTTCAATTGAGAAATCTGACCAAAAAAGAAAATGAGATTAGTCTTAACAGTACCTTTTCTTGATGAAACCATGCAAGCCTTTTTATATCACTCACTACTTCTTCTTTGATATTTTTGTCAACAGCATCTCTTGAATGATCTCTTTTAGAACTCTCCCAGCTACTGAAGCTGAGGATATTGGCCTTTTGTTTGCAGACTTTTTTCTTCTCCCTTTTAAGTTCAGTCATTTTTCATTTATTTCTAACTCTTCAGGACTGCGTTTTGAGGTTTTCTTCACAAAGATACTGAAGCAACTTGCTATTTCCTTCTCCAGTTCATTTGACAGATAAAGAAACTGAGGCAAATAGGATGAAGTGACTTTCCCAGGATTACATTGCTAGTTTTAGTTCAGATTTGAATTTGGAAAGTCCTCCTGACTCCAGGCTCAGTTCTCTATCCACTGTACCACCAGGCTGCTAAAAATTCAATGCATTTAATCTTCCCCAATTTTGCATCTCTCATGATATTTCAAATATCACTAACAGTGACTCAATAATTACATCAGTCAGTCCTTTCAAGACACAGGATGTAGATCATCTGGGCCAGGTAAATTAGATATCTCACTACTTATTCCCTCTACCCTTTGTTCTTTTGGGTATCAACTCTCTGTTGGTAAGTTTTGTTCTATGATTTCTGGTACACTCTCCTTAGCAGAGAAAACAGAAATGAAATAAGAATTAAGAATCTCTGGATTCTCTCCAATGTCATTGGAGTTATCCAATATCCCATCATTATTTCATCTATCCTGAACCTATAGTCCTATCCTTTTTTCTCCAAATATAGGTTATATATGTGTGTATGTATGCTGTGTATATATATTTATTTGTATATGTATGTATTTCTCATCTTTAGCTTTCCTTACCAGTCTCAGTTCATTCTAAGCTTTAATATTTCTCATATTGCTTTTGCAGGATTTTGCCATACTTGTATTCATCTTCAATTCAGTCTTGCTTCCATCTTGTATACTTTTCTTTTTTAAATATAAATTTGTTAGTGTCTTTTCAGCCTTATCTATTGCTCTGAAGCAAATGTAATTACCTGAAAGAAACATGATGGTACAGTGGAGAGAATTTTGGATTGGATGTGCAAAGGCATGGCTTTAAATCCTGCCTCTGTCATTTATTATCATTAATTATTTAATTACTTATTCACTATTTAGTATTATTATTTTATGACCTTGAGCAAGTCAAGGAAGGAAGGAAGAAAGGAAGGAAGGAAGGAAGGAAGGAAGGAAGGAAGGAAGGAAGGAAGGAAGGAAGGAAGGAAGGAAGGAAGGAAGGAAGGAAGGAAGGAAGGAAGGAAGGAAGAGAGGAAAGGAAAGAAGGAAGGGAGGAAAGGAAAGAAGGGAGGAAGGGAGGAGAGAAACTTTTATTATATGGCTACTATTTGCCTGGTATGCTAAGTCTCATATCCCATGATTCTCACAATCCTATGAGATAATTATTATTGTTATTCTGTTTTATAGTTGAAGTAAACAGGGTTCCTCCTGATTGCAGATCCATTGCTTTTCCACCAGACTACTGCCTTTGACATAAACAGCATTCTTACCAGTTTTGCAGATGACATAAAGCCCAGAAAGATAGTTGACATATTATAGAATTATGATTCAAAATTATTTCAGCAGGTTGAAAATATTGGTTTAAACTAACAAAATAAAATCAAAGAAAGAGAAAAAAGAAAGTCCTGAATTAAGGTTTTAAAAGATTAATTGTACAAGTAAAATATGGCAGAGATCTAACTTGGGAATAATTCATGTATGAACAAGATCTAGACATTTGAGTTGAGTGGCTATAAGCTCCATATTTGCTCATAATGTAATATGGTTGTTTGAGATATGCTAACCTAATAATAGAAATATAAGGTAGTTATAGTAAGGAATAATTCCCTGTACTCTGTGCTGGTATGAGGTAACTCCTCAAAGAGTTTTCCTGCATCAAGAAATAATAACTTAAAGAGCACATAATCCCCTTGGTTTC
This sequence comes from Sminthopsis crassicaudata, assembly GCF_048593235.1. Lineage (NCBI taxonomy): Eukaryota > Metazoa > Chordata > Mammalia > Dasyuromorphia > Dasyuridae > Sminthopsis > Sminthopsis crassicaudata. The sequence goes on from NC_133619.1 coordinate 524,184,948, forward strand.
CCCCTAGAATTTCTATAATTCTTACTAGAAGCTTCAATGTTCTCAGACACCCTACCCCCTATAAGCAAAAGAGAAGAGGATAAGATAATCTCAGAAACAAAGTGTGATTCAGTGGAAATAACTTCTAATCTGGAGTCAAAAGAATATTTGTTTGCACACTGGCTCTACATTATTATCTGTGTGCCTGTGGAGTAGTCACTTTATCTCTCTTGACCTCAGTTTTCCCGTTTATAAAAGGAGGAGATTTGACTAAAGGTTCTTTAAGATCCTTTCCAGAAATTTGTACATAATCCTATGACAATTCTCCCTCAGAAGAGATGAAAATCTAAAAACATCAAGCCTTGAAGTAAAGAGGTAGAGAAGAGATTAGCACTACTTTTAAGAATAGAGAAAATCGTCCCTTAAATCCAATTAAATCCAATTCACTTGCAAGATATGATATCATCTTCCTGATGTTATTGAGAACAAAGGACAAAAACAACAACAAGAGAAGAATCTAATATATCAAAGCTACATTCTTTGAGATCTAGAAATAATTTTTGTTATTATTGTTGTGGGTCAATTATATCTGACTCTTTGTGACTCCATTTGAGGTTTTCCTGGAAAAGATTCTGGAATAATTTGTCATTTCCTTCTCTAGCTCTCTTTATAGGTGAGGAAACTGAGGCAAATAGGGTTAAATGACTTGCCCAGAATTATGCAACTACTAAATGTCTATGACCAAATTTGTACCAAGGCCTGCCATTCTCAATTGGCTACTATCTTAGTAAACTCCTGCTCTTAAAAATAGAATTGAAATTTTTTTTGTTCCCAGGTCAGCATAAATGTTTTATAATTGATTCTCTAAGGGGGAAAAAGTATAAGGATATGCTTTTTAGTTTCATATGCATTATTTATTAACTTATTGGCTAATTAATTGATTAATCTGCATCATTTTCCTATTACTCTCTTTAAATCAACAAGATTTAATCAAAAAAATGGTAAATCAGTCTCTGATTTATAACATTTGCCAATTTTTGATTTTGAATGTACTCACAATGGAACAGTTGTCTTTATTGAGTCAACTGAGTTGGCTCCAACATATCTCTTTCCCAGGTGCATCACTAACTTACTAATATTAATGGGTCAAACTGATTCTGAACCTTGGTTTCCTCATTTCTAAAATTAGGAGATCAGATGAGTTTATTTGCAACTCTAAGCAACCTTAACTCCAAGGGACTGTGAGGCATTTGGCGAGATGCAATTCTATGCACAGTCACAAGGTGAAGCAGTGCCCTTGAATACAGTAATTCCATGGCTATCTAGAAAAAAAAAATGAAGTAGAGAGGTAGGGGGAGAGGGACAGGGAGAGGGAGGGTTGGTTTTCCAGCAAATTTTGGAAGTAAAACCTAGTGATGGACTGGAATTGAGCGACTTCCTTCTAGTTTAGTTTTGGATATATTATTTAGGAAAAAAGTATTGGAAACCCAGAGTGCTTAAAAGCTCTAGACAGTGCCTTTTGATGACTAGTTCATGGAGTTGGTGTTTTTTAATCTAGAAGAGAACCTGATGTGTAGGGGCTGTGGGGAAGAAGATTAATTATCTTCAAGTACTTGAAAATATTTCAAGGGACTGGCATGTAGACGAGGCATTAGGCTTTTTCTGTTTGATTTCAGAGAGCAGACATCAGAACAACACTTACAAATTGTAAAAAGTCAGATTTTGGCTTTATATAAAGAAAAGTTCCTAACTATTAGAGGTGTCTAGAAGCAGAATGAGCTCCCCCAAGAAGTCATGGATTCTTTCTTAGTAAAAGTCATTAAACAAAACCTTGGTGATCACTTGGAGACATCATAGTGGGGGTTCTTTTCTTCAGGTATGGATTGCACAATGGTCTCTGAGGTCCCTTATGATTCTGTGACAGATACATTTATAATAGTATCACAGATTTAGAACTAGAAGGAACCTTAAATCTATTCTAGTCTAGGTTGCTTTTTTTTCTAAATGAAGAAGTTAAAATCTAATAAGATTAAATGAGGTAATTAAGCTCATGCAGAAAGTAAGTAGTAGACTAAGGATTTAAACCCAGGTTTTCTGCTACCCAGGTTTCCTACTTCCCCAGACAGCATTCTTTCCACTACATCACATCAAGATGTGGCATAACTGTTCATAACTCCTCAGTAATAGACACAAAATTCAGGTGTATCTTCTCCAGACTTTCTCTTTGAAGGTCTCATACCAAACAAAAATATTCCCAATAATCTTTCAAAACCAAGATGAGAAGGATAAATACCAGTTTTCAAAGTGATCAATGTGGTCTTCAGAATATTCTTTGTCATTTTTCTGCCTTTATGCCTTTCCTCTGGCACTGAGGTGGAACAATAGATAAGAGTACTGGGCGTGGAGTCAGGAGGACGCATCTTCCTGAGTTCAAATCAGAGACGTAGCAGCTATATGACTCTGGGCAAGTCATTTAACTCTGCTTCAGTTTCTTTATCAGTAAAATAAGCTGGAGAAGAAAAAGGCAAACCACTCCAGTATCTTTATCAAGAAAAGCTCAAATAGGGTCACAAAAAAATCAGACACAAATCAAAAATAGAACAACAAACAATTTTTTTCTATCTGCTTCTCAAGACTGTTGTCTAAAAATATACTTTTGAGTACTTTAAGTATACATTTGTATACATTTGAATTATTATTACGGCTGAGGTGATTATAAGCCTATACCAACCAGTGGCTGACATTTCCTGAGTCCATATCTATATATATGCACAAACATATGCATTAGACAGGTGCCACAGATGGCCAATGAGCGGAGCTGAGAATTGAGTAGGAGGAGGAAAGTGAGCTTGATCCCATTTGGGAAATTGTACAGTGTTTTGAACGATGCCAAAATGCCTGATGCTGCAAAAGCTCAGCTCTTTAGTATCAATGTTCTCCCTATGGTGCCATATGGCTGTAAATCATGAGTCTAGAAGAATCAACCTAACAAATAATCAAAAGGGCAAAAGAAATATATAGTGGGCACAAGAACTCCCCAGCATGTTATCAATGATGACCTGTTTGAGAGAAGTGGTCTATGAGTCGTTACCAAGACTGTCAGTGAGCAGAAAAGTCATGAGAGAAGAAAGACAACACAGTCTAAAGTAGTGCATTTGCATTTGTCCCACCCCTCTCCCCCACCCCTGAGAAATTAATTCTAGAATATTGGGTATAGATGCTCTATGGAAGACATAAGAATGAATGAGAAGTCATGGACTCATTCTATTTGTATAAATGTTCAGAAAAACCACACTGATGACAGTTTATGGTCATCAGTATATCTCTGAATGCTACAAATGTAAATGCTCCCCAGGGTGCAAAGTAGTTTTGTTCACCAACAATCTGCTTCATTTCAACTTCACAACATTCACAACTTTTAAAATCAAATCTCAGTAGGAAAAAAGTGAATGAAAATAATCACAAGAACAAAAGATATTGAGGGAGAAAATACTTCCCACTCAACAATGACATAAACCACCATGACCAGATACCAACTACATTTGCATCAGAGCTCCCCAGGGAGGCATAGGAAGACAGAAATGTTCCCAACATCCAGAAAATTCTTCTCTCTAGAATTTAAGCACATCGCCTGACCCCTCCAAAGGATGCCACTCCCACTTTTTTCTCTCATTCATATTGATTTTTCTCATCATCTTATCTCCTACCTTCACCTAGTCTCCTACTTGTCATTCTAATAAAGAAGAGAATTCACAATGGCGAGTATGATGAGAAGCCAAACTGGTACATGTCTTCTAACTAGAATGAAATGAAATATAGCATTCCTTAAAAAGCCAATTATTTCCAACCTGTTCCATTAGAGTTAGACATGCTAAATGAGCATGCAACATATTGACTTTCATGCCCTGTGGCATCTGGGGCCATAAATGTCCTTCTTATCATAATACTCATCTTAATAGTTCTTGCAAATCAGGATCTTTTCCTTAGAGAATGTGTACCACTAGTTAATAACTCAAGAAGGCAATGATATGGATGCCAAATGTAACAAAGCTACCCCACAAAAGTATCCACCTAGCCAATCTCTTATTCCCACCTCCAATGGGCAATAGTAACCTAACCAAAAGTCAATATACTTCTCACTTTGTGCCTGAGAGAGTGGTATGAAATTCCCTCTCATGGGGAACTTTCTTTGAGGAAAAAATTGGATTGCTAAGATGAGCATGGGGAATAATTGAGTGTAATCAATCCTTTCCTCAAAAATTAACACAAATGCCACCTCTTCTATGAAGTTTTGCTTGATTTATGCAACAGAAAGTGATCCCTACTTTTGATATTTTCATATTCTCTTTGTACTTCTATTAAATATTTTTCATATTATAGTTTTTTTGGATACCTGGCATTTGATTTTTTCATAATCTATTTCTATCCTTCCTCTGTATCTTTCATATTCTGTTTTATATTTTAATTATTTGGATATCTGAATTCCCTCAATCAGAGAGAAGCTGGAGTGAAGAGAGTGCATGCAATTTTTTCCTTTCTATCTTTCTTCTCCCAGTGCTTAACATAGTACATTGTACATATTTATACTTCAGGGATTCATGGTTTCTTAAGTACATATATTACATCTATGTATCCTTCTATAACTTAGTGCATATACCTGCCACATAATAGATGTTTGCTAATTGATTAGTAGAAGGTCTTCAGGACTTCTTGTGGGTGAAAAATCCATCAGCCTGTTGCCACTCTAGTGGGTGAACCTCTCTAGTTTTTGGAGTGTTGCACCCAGAAACAATGAATAAAATGATACAAATGGAAAGAACAACCACTACAAAACAATTGAAATGGAATATTGTGAAATTATAAATGACCCAATTTGCCCTAGAAAAGAAAATGACAAATCACTCTAGTATCTCTGCCTAGAAAATACTACATGAGGTCAACAAAGAGTGAGGCAGGATAAATCAACTAAACAACAGTCATTGTTTCTCTTGACTTTCTTACTCTGCTTACTTCTACTTGCATGAGTTCATCTAAGTCTCCCTATTCTTCTCTGTATTGATGATGTTCATCATTTCTTACAGCATAGCAATATCCCATTCCATTTAGGTACTATAATTGGTTTGACCAGTGTCATAGGGCATCTATTTTGTTTCCATTTCTTTGCTACCCACAAAATGTTCTGCTATAAATATTTTATTGTATATAGAGCCTCTCTTCATCAGTAATCTTCTTATGATATGTCTGTCAGCAAAATCTCCAGATCAAATACTATATTTTATTTGTGATATTCCAAGTTGTTTTCCACAATAGTTGTACCCATTCATATGCCTCTCATTCCACAATGAATCTAACATAGAATATCCTTCTCTTTTATCTATAATAACCTTAAACCTTTACAAACACCTCGTTTTATTCTCACAATCACCCTAGGAAGTAAGCACTATTATTGTCCTAATTTTACAGAAGAGGAAACTGAGAAAGAGATTGAGTGATTTGATGAGGGTTACACAGATAGCAACTGAGCCTTTTTTGTAAACACAGTTTTTCCTAATTCCAAGTTCAGTGCTCTAGCCATCATGCTACCCAGATGCCTAACAAGCATTCAGGGTTATCTTGATTTGCATTTCTCTTATTATTTAAAATTGGAGCATTCTTTCATATGATTGTTCATAATTTGCAGCTTTTATTTTGAGAACTATTTGATCATCTTTTTTGACCACTTATCTATTGGAGGCTATGCTCCCATTCTATCACTCATACTCTTATTCTCTGGCTCCTGGAAATCCAATTACTCTTGGGAAACAAGCTTCTATAGTTTTTACCAATATGTCCCAGCTCAATTTGCCACAACTCTTCTGTATTATCTACTAACTATTGAGGCAAATCCTAATGGGCCCGCTCCCAGTGATCTGTTCATAGCAGAAGTTCTATCTTTTCACGGTCTAGAAGACAACACTGCAGTCAGCTTGGAAGAGGCACCTACACTAACTCTCGAACTTTCACCCAGGTGCTGCATTTGGGATTCTCCTGGGAGGGTGCATAATTACCAGCAAAGAGCACAGGCTGATTGTTCTATTCTCTACAAGTGCAGTCTCTCCTAAGGAACATCAGGACACTGAATGCTTCCTAATTCTCAGAATGCATTTTAATTATCACTGCTTCTTCTGGTGCTGAGCTGTCTCTGAGTTTTTGATTTGCAGTTGAAAACAGAGCTGCCATAAAGCATTCCGGTGACAGCTCCCTGATTAGGCAGTGTTGCAGCAAAACAAGTTGTCACAATAAAGCTGATTAATCAAGTTGCCAGAGTAAAACAAATTAATACTACATAAACCTTTGCTAGAAATTACCTCTATATCTTGGGGGGTTTGTGGGATGGATTTCTTCTATTAGAAGAAACTTCCATCCTGTGACCAACTTTATTTTTCAGGATAACATTGAATTGTGGCCAGTTCTATGGTAGGGTAGTTGTCTTAATGAGAATGGGTGAAGGGGAACAGCTGAGAATTCAAAGTTGGGAGGTGGGGGGGAAAGAGTATCAATTCCAGCTGAGGCTCATCACTCCTGCCTGGTTAAGGCAACCTTGAGAAAGTGACAACTCTCATCAGTCCCAGCAAACAAACATCTTCTACAATAGTAACACTTTGCAGGTTCTCCTTCAACTTAGCCTTGCTCATAACTTCCTGCTGACCTTCTTAAAACATCACCACTGCAATCAACATCCCACTCAAAAAGATTGAATCCTGGAAAATGATGGTGAATTAGATTTCATAGCATCCTAGTTATTCTTGATAGTACCCCTTAGTCTCTATTTTATGACCCATTACTTTTGCATGTGAACTTCCTGACCGAGCAGGGATTCTCACTCAGATACACACATATTTCCCAACCTCAATCATGGCCAGTGCCAAGCAAAAAGTCACTTATTCATGCCTTCAATAGCATTATTGCTTCATGAGTAAATAGAGCAGGGGTTCTCAAACTACAGTCTGCGGGCCAGATGCGCCCACTGAGGATGTTTATTCGGCCAGCTGGGTTATAGCAAATGGGCTTAGGGACAAGACAGAGTGTGAGCTTTTGTTTTTACTATAGTCCGGCCCTCCCACCGTCTGAAGGACAGTAAACTGCCCCCTGTTTAAAAAGTTTGAGGACCACTGAGCTGCATCACTTGGTAAATGACTATCATTGGTTGTGTAAGGTTTAAAAGAATTTAAGGTCTTTGAGGATAGAAACATTTTAAACTCTTTAACCTGGCTCCCTAACCTAGCCAAGCCAAGTGGATGGATAACCGAGAGGTGAGGACTTTGGTAGAGAACATGTGGGTCTTCTGACTAGGTTTTCACTAGGGAACCAACAAGTCAGGGCATCAAGTCAGGGCATTATATGAGTAGTTATAATAAAGGCTTTTAAGATTACACGTGGCTGTCATTGAGCGATCTACCAGTTATTGAACTATAGATTCAAGAGATCGTGTCCAGAGACCTTTGAAGGCCTCAGAGGAGGCGAGCCGGGTAGAGTTGACACTGCAAAGGTCAGTGGTCAAAGGTACTCTGTTGGGCATAGGATAGACTAGTAATTGTAACTTCCAGGAGAGCATTTACATTATTATATCCCCTACTATATAATATAGTAATGTATTATATATATATATACATATATATATATATATACATATATATATGTGTGTGTGTGTGTGTGTGCTTACTATTTGTAGAATGAATGAAAAATAAATAAGCAAACCATGTTCTTCAGCTCCATGTACAGATGTAAGCTTCACATAGTCAGGTTTTATTTAAACCTTGATTGACCAGATATCTTTCAGGCTTACCCCTTAAAGAAGTAGAAGGAGGAAGTCTTAATCTTCCATAAACCTTACATATTACAATGTAAGATATTGTTATTAAAAAGATAATATCAAACTCTCTACTATATCTTCCTCCACTACTTCATTATGATATGAAATACTACCCTTTCTTTAGAATTCTACAATGCAAGGACAGATCTTACTAAGCTGTATAAATTTTGAGATCTGTGTATAGTCTATAACTCGAAGTACTAGGGACCAGCTTAGTCATTTTGGGAATGGCTTCTCACCTCATTGGATGCAGGCAAGACAATGAATTTTTCAATTGCAATGAGATGGTATTAAAGATCATCTATTCATCTATTAAATTGTAGAGTGTGTTAAGTTATTCGGGCAAAGAAAATAACAATACCAACAAAATCAGAGATCTTTTCACTTTTGAAGCATTATCATTACTACATTATTATTTTAAGTTTAGCCCAATATGGAGAAGAAGCAACTGGCCTTAACTCCAGAACAATGTAGGTTTAAGTTCTTCATTTGACAAATATCACCTGTTTAACCCTGAACACCATCCACAACTTACTGTGGAACCCCTTTATTTCCCAAGTGCTAAAGACAACTCAGTAGCAGTAAGTTATAGGTGAGGTGCCAGTCTGAACTAGTAGAAGGACTTTGCACAAAGAGAATGAAATTATAGTTTGTGTGCCACACATACACACACACACATAGCATTGCTTTTTGGGGGGATGGAAAGACAATTACAATAATATACTATTGGTAGAACTATAATTGGTCCAATAACTGAGGGGGTTGAGGAAGGGGTGGATGAAGAATAGAGGTGGAAGAGAAATGCTATTATTAATAAGACACTATTCTAAACTGATGCTAAGTGAAGTAAATAAAACCAAGAGAACATCATACACAGCAACAACAAGATTATGTAATGAGAAACTGTGATGGATGATGGATTTCAACAATCAAGTAATCCAGGCCAATTCCAAAAGATTTAGATTAGAGAGTCATCTACATCCAGAAACAAGGCTATGGGAACTAAATGTGGATCACAACATAGTATTCTCACCTTTGTTGTCATTGTTGTTTACTTGCTTGTTTTTTTTTCTTTCTCATTTCCCCCCTTTTGATCTGATTTTTCCTTTCCACAGCATGATAAATGTGGGAAAATGTTTACAAGAATTGCATATGTTTAACCTATATTGGATTACTTGCTATTGAGGGGAGAGAAAAGTGAGGAAGGAAGGAAAAAATTTTGGAAAACTATCTTTGCATGTATTTTGAAAAATAAAAAGCTATTGTTATTTCTAAAAGACACTATTCTAAGTAAGTACTTTATAAATATTATTTTTGAGCCTCACAAAAGCTCTACAAGGTAGCTATCATCATTATTATTCCCATTTTACAACTGAAGTAACTGGGCAAACAAAGATTAAAAAAAAAAAAAAAAAAAGATGGCCAGAGTCACATAACTAGTTAAATGTCTGAGAATGGATTTGAACTCAGGTCTTCCCATCTCCAGACCCAATGCTCTATCTGTTACAACATGTAACTGCCTATGGTAAACAATTTGAAATAATGCTAACAAAGTAACCCTCTGACCTATACATCTTAGGCACATAACCTAGGGATTTCAAATATGGGAGGGGTGTCAGATATATATTTAAATATGTTTAGTGCTTCTGTAAAAAAAAAAAAACTACAAATAAAACCAATCTTACATTTATTAAGGAACGGATAAACAAATTGTGGTACATGAATGAGATAAAATATTAATGTACAGAAATGATGAATAGAGCTAATGGGAGTAGAAATAATGAATATGAAGGTTAAAAAGAGGAATTGGAAACATATAAGTTAATGCAAATTAAAGTAAGAACCAAGTGAACAATACACACAATAACTACAGCAATATAAATTTTAAAAACACAACAACAAACATTTAAACTGAACACTGAGAGGTTATAATGACCAAACAGCCCCAAAGAAGAAAAATTAGACTATTATCTCCATTCTTGTGCAGAAGTGAGGGACTTTAGGTATGAAGCATTGTGTATAATGCTGGACTTGTTTGATTTTTATTAAACTTTTTATTTACTTTATTTTTATTCTATATAATAAGGGATGGATTTCTGGATAAGGAAGGAGAAAAGAATAGATTGGGAATTAAACTGATATAAAAACAAGGATACCCATTTAAAAAAACTGTAAGATACTTTGCTAGGTATACTATTACATATAACAAATTATTGGTGATAA